>NW_025750836.1:0-17506 GCF_021184085.1 Oncorhynchus gorbuscha | reverse complement strand
ACCTAACCTGCCTACCCACTACTTACCTAACCTACCTTACCTGCCTACCCACTACTTACCTAACCTACCCTCTCCTACCTAACCTGCCTACCCACTACTTACCTAACCTACCCTCTCCTACCTAACCTGCCTACCCACTACTTACCTACCCTACCCACTACTTACCTAACCTACCTACCCTACCCACTACTTACCTAACCTGCCTACCCACTACTTACCTAACCTACCTTACCTGCCTACCCACTACTTACCTAACCTACCTAACCTGCCTACCCACTACTTACCTAACCTACCCTCTCCTACCTAACCTGCCTACCCTCTCCTACCTAACCTGCCTACCCACTACTTACCTAACCTGCCTACCCACTACTTACCTAACCTGCCTACCCACTACTTACCTAACCTGCCTACCCACTACTTACCTAACCTACCTACCCACTACTTACCTAACCTACCTTACCTACCTACCCTCTCCTACCTAACCTGCCTACCCACTACTTACCTAACCTACCCTCTCCTACCTAACCTGCCTACCCACTACTTACCTAATCTACCTAACCTGCCTACCCACTACTTACCTAACCTACCTAACCTGCCTACCCACTACTTACCTAACCTACCTAACCTGCCTACCCACTACTTACCTAACCTACCTAACCTGCCTACCCACTACTTACCTAACCTACCCTCTCCTACCTTACCTGCCTACCCACTACTTACCTAACCTACCCTCTCCTACCTAACCTGCCTACCCTCTCCTACCTAACCTGCCTACCCACTACTTACCTAACCTACCTAACCTGCCTACCCACTACTTACCTAACTTAGCACCACCTGGTGCCCTAACCAAAATACAGGGGGTGGTCCACCCAGGTCTTACCTAGTGTGCCTAGACAGTGAATATACTACGGGTATATGTATGCCCGCGGGCCTCTTGCCTAAGCACTCCCTAGGTGCCTTCCCCTTCCCCCCTGGGAACAAATGAAACAATAGTATTAACAATTTCACAAACACAGAGAAACACAGGACATCAAATAGGCTCTGACTGAGCAACAAACTCACACAGAACATACCAAAGCTGCTCCCATCTACAACTAACATAGTACATACCAACTGCCTGAGAAACAACCAACATATGCTATAACCATCCTCCATATAACCATCCTCCATATAACCATCCTCCATATAACCATCCTCCATATAACCATCCTCCATATAACCATCCTCCATATAACCATCCTCCATATAACCATCCTCCATATAACCATCCTCCATATAACCATCCTCCATATAACCATCCTCCATATAACCATCCTCCATATAACCATCCTCCATATAACCATCCTCCATATAACCATCCTCCATATAACCAAATCAAATCAAATCAAATCAAATTTATTTATATAGCCCTTCGTACATCAGCTGATATCTCAAAGTGCTGTACAGAAACCCAGCCTAAAACCCCAAACAGCAAACAATGCAGGTGTAAAAGCACGGTGGCTAGGAAAAACTCCCTAGAAAGGCCAAAACCTAGGAAGAAACCTAGAGAGGAACCGGGCTATGTGGGGTGGCCAGTCCTCTTCTGGCTGTGCCGGGTAGAGATTATAACAGAAAATGACCAAGATGTTCAAATGTTCATAAATGACCAGCATGGTCAAATAATAATAAGGCAGAACAGTTGAAACTGGAGCAGCAGCACAGTCAGGTGGACTGGGGACAGCAAGGAGCCATCATGTCAGGTAGTCCTGGGGCACGGTCCTAGGGCTCAGGTCCTCCGAGAGAGAGAAAGAAAGAGAGAATTAGAGAGAGCATATGTGGGGTGGCCAGTCCTCTTCTGGCTGTGCCGGGTGGAGATTATAACAGAACGTGGCCTTGATGTTCAAATGTTCATAAATGACCAGCATGGTTGAATAATAGTAAGGCAGAACAGTTGAAACTGGAGCAGGAGCATGGCCAGGTGGACTGGGGACAGCAAGGAGTCCTCATGTCAGGTAGTCCTGGGACATGGTCCTAGGGCCCAGGCCAGTTGAAACTGGAGCAGCAGCATGGCCAGGTGGACTGGGGACAGCAAGGAGTCATCATGTCAGGTAGTCCTGGGGCATGGTTCTAGGGCTCAGGTCCTCCGAGAGAGAGAAAGAAGGAGAGAAGGAGAGAATTAGAGAACGCACACTTAGATTTACACAGGACACCGAATAGGACAGGAGAAGTACTCCAGATAAACAAACTGACCCTAGCCCCCGACACATAAACTACTGCAGCATAAATACTGGAGGCTGAGACAGGAGGGGTCAGGAGACACTGTGGCCCCATCCGAGGACACCCCCGGACAGGGCCAAACAGGAAGGATATAACCCCACCCACTTTGCCAAAGCACAGCCCCCCACACCACTAGAGGGAAATCTACAACCACCAACTTACCATCCTGAGACAAGGCCGAGTATAGCCCACAAAGATCTCCGACACGGTACAACCCAAGGGGGGAAACTGGTGAGACAGGCCGACCACAACAGTGAATCAACCCACCCAGGTGACGCACCCCCAGGGACGGCACGAGAGAGCCCCAGCAAGCCAGTGACTCAGCCCCAGTAACAGGGTTAGAGGCAGAGAATCCCAGTGGAAAAAGGGGAACCGGCCAGGCAGAGACAGCAAGGGCGGTTCGTTGCTCCAGAGCCTTTCCGTTCACCTTCCCACTCCTGGGCCAGACTACACTCAATCATATGACCCACTGAAGAGATGAGTCTTCAGTAAAGACTTAAAGGTTGAGACCGAGTTTGCGTCTCTGACATGGGTAGGCAGACCGTTCCATAAAAATGGAGCTCTATAGGAGAAAGCCCTGCCTCCAGCTGTTTGCTTAGAAATTCTAGGGACAATTAGGAGGCCTGCGTCTTGTGACCGTAGCGTACGTATAGGTATGTACGGCAGGACCAAATCAGAGAGGTAGGTAGGAGCAAGCCCATGTAATGCTTTGTAGGTTAGCAGTAAAACCTTGAAATCAGCCCTTGCTTTGACAGGAAGCCAGTGTAGAGAGGCTAGCACTGGAGTAATATGATCAAATTTTTTGGTTCTAGTCAGGATTCTAGCAGCCGTATTTAGCACTAACTGAAGTTTATTTAGTGCTTTATCCGGGTAGCCGGAAAATAGAGCATTGCAGTAGTCTAACCTAGAAGTGACAAAAGCATGGATTAATTTTTCTGCATCATTTTTGGACAGAAAGTTTCTGATTTTTGCAATGTTACGTAGATGGAAAAAGCTGTCCTCGAAATGGTCTTGATATGTTCTTCAAAAGAGAGATCAGGGTCCAGAGTAACGCCGAGGTCCTTCACAGTTTTATTTGAGACGACTGTACAACCATTAAGATTAATTGTCAGATTCAACAGAAGATCTCTTTGTTTCTTGGGACCTAGAACAAGCATCTCTGTTTTGTCCGAGTTTAATAGTAGAAAGTTTGCAGCCATCCACTTCCTTATGTCTGAAACACATGCTTCTAGCGAGGCAATTTTGGTGCTTCACCGTGTTTCATTGAAATGTACAGCTGTGTGTCATCCGCATAGCAGTGAAAGTTTACATTATGTTTTCGAATAACATCCCCAAGAGGTAAAATATATAGTGAAAACAATAGTGGTCCTAAAACAGAACCTTGAGGAACACCGAAATGTACAGTTGATTTGTCAGAGGACAAACCATTCACAGAGACAAACTGATATCTTTCCGACAGATAAGACCTAAACCAGGCCAGAACATGTCCGTGTAGACCAATTTGGGTTTCCAATCTCTCCAAAAGAATGTGGTGATCGATGGTATCAAAAGCAGCACTAAGGTCTAGGAGCACGAGGACAGATGCAGAGCCTCGGTCCGATGCCATCAAAATGTAATTTACCACCTTCACAAGTGCCGTCTCAGTGCTATGATGGGGTCTAAAACCAGACTGAAGCATTTCGTATACATTGTTTGTCTTCAGGAAGGCAGTGAGTTGCTGCGCAACAGCCTTCTCTAAAATCTTTGAGAGGAATGGAAGATTTGATATAGGCCGATAGTTTTTTATATTTTCTGGGTCAAGGTTTGGCTTTTTCAAGAGAGGCTTTATTACTGCCACTTTTAGTGAGTTTGGTACACATCCAGTGGATAGAGAGCCGTTTATTATGTTCAACATAGGAGGGCCAAGCACAGGAAGCAGCTCTTTCAGTAGTTTAGTTGGAATAGGGTCCAGTATACAGCTTGAAGGTTTAGAGGCCATGATTATTTTCATCATTGTGTCAAGAGATATAGTACTAAAACACTTGAGCGTCTCTCTTGATCCTAGGTCCTGGCAGAGTTGTGCAGACTCAGGACAACTGAGGTTTGGAGGAATACGCAGGTTTAACCATCCTCCATATAACCATCCTCCATATAACCATCCTCCATATAACCATCCTCCATATAACCATCCTCCATATAACCATCCTCCATATAACCATCCTCCATATAACCATCCTCCATATAACCATCCTCCATATAACCATCCTCCATATAACCATCCTCCATATAACCATCCTCCATATAACCAGTCTCCTCTCTCAAGCAATCATCTTTCTGCAATGACCTCCCAGCAGTGATTCCTCTCCTGAACAACAGAACACTGGCTTTTATAACTGGAGAAGGAGTCTAATGGGATACAGCTGTAACTTGACAAGTGGGCGGGGTCAGCTCCAATTAGCTGTGGAGTCGACCAATCAGCTGCTTGGGGGATGTCAGGAAGCCATCTCCTGAAACACACACTCAAATACACAAACTACAACACAAACTGGGGAACATAACACTGGGCCACTCAAGGACATTCAATTACTTGTCCCGAAGCCACTCCTGTGTTGTCTTGGCTGTGTACTTAGGATTGTTGTCCTGTTGGAAGGTGAACCTTCACCCCAGTCTGAGGTCCTGAGTGCTCTGGACAAGTAAAAAAAAAAAAAAAAATCAAGGATCTCTGTACTTTTCTCCATTAGTCTTTGCCTCGATCCTGACTAGTCTCCCAGTCCCTGCCGCTGAAAAACGGCATGATGCTGCCACCACGCTTCACTGTAGGGATGGTGCTAGCTTTCCTCCAGACGTGATGCTTGACTTTTAGGTCAGAGTTCAATCTTGGTTTCATCAGACCAGAGAATCTTGTTTGTCATGGTCTGAGAGTCTTTAGGTGCCTTTTGGCGAACTCCAAGCGGACTGTCATATGCCTTTTACTGAGGAGTGGCTTCCCTCTGACCACTCTACCATAAAGGCCTGATTGGTGGTGCTGCAGAGATGGTTTTTCTTCGAGAAGGTTCTCCCATCTCCACAGGAGAACTCTGGAGCTCAGTCAAGAGTTACCATCAAGTTCTTGGTCACCTCCTTGACCAAGGCCCTTCTCCCCGGATTGCTCAATTTGGTCGGGCGGCCAGCTGTAGGAAGAGTCTCGGTGGTGGAGGCCACTGTGCTCTTGGGGACCTTTTTTATTTATTTATTTCACCTTTATTTAACCAGGTAGGCTAGTTGAGAACACCTTTATTTAACCAGGTAGGCTAGTTGAGAACACCTTTATTTAACCAGGTAGGCTAGTTGAGAACACCTTTATTTAACCAGGTAGGCTAGTTGAGAACACCTTTATTTAACCAGGTAGGCTAGTTGAGAACACCTTTATTTAACCTGGTAGGCTAGTTGAGAACACCTTTATTTAACCAGGTAGGCTAGTTGAGAACACCTTTATTTAACCAGGTAGGCTAGTTGAGATCACCTTTATTTAACCAGGTAGTCTAGTTGAGAACACCTTTATTTAACCAGGTAGTCTAGTTGAGAACACCTTTATTTAACCAGGTAGGCTAGTTGAGAACACCTTTATTTAACCAGGTAGGCTAGTTGAGAACACCTTTATTTAACCAGGTAGGCTAGTTGAGAACACCTTTATTTAACCAGGTAGGCTAGTTGAGAACAAGTTCTCATTTGCAACTGCGATCTGGCCAAGATAAAGCATAGCAGTGTGAACAGACAACAGAGTTACACATGGAGTAAACAATTAACAAATCAATAACACAGTAGAAAAAAAGAGGAGTCTATATACAATGTGTGCAAAAGGCATGAGGAGGTAGGCGAATAATTACAATTTTGCAGATTAACACTGGAGTGATAAATGATCAGATGGTCATGTACAGGTAGAGATATTGGTGTGCAAAAGAGCAGAAAAGTAAATAAATAAAAACAGTATGGAGATGAAGTAGGTAAACATGGGTGGGCTATTTACCGATAGACTATGTACAGCTGCAGAAATGTTTTGGTACCCTTCCCTAGATCTGTGCCTCGACACACTCCTGTCTCGGAGCTCTACGGACAACTCCTTGGACCTCATGGCTTGGATTTTATTCTGACATGCACTGTCAACTGTAGCACCTTTATATAGACGTGTGTGAGCCTTTCCAAATCATGTCCAATCAATTGAATTTACCACAGGTGGACTCCAATCAAGTTGTAGAAACATCTCAAGGATGATCAATGGAGACATTGTCACGTTCTGACCATCGTTCGTATGCGTTTTCCTTGTTTTAGTGTTGGTCAGGACGTGAGCTGGGTGGGCATTCTATGTTGTCTGGTTTGGTTTGTATATTTCTATGTTTGGCCTGATATGGTTCTCAATCAGAGGCAGGTGTTAGTCATTGTCTCTGATTGGGAACCATATTTAGGTAGCCTGTTTTGTGGGTGATTGTTCCTGTCTCTGTGTTTTGCACCAGATAGGGCTGTTTTAGGGTTTCGCACGTTTGTTGTTTTGTAAGTTATCTCATGTGTAGTTTCTTTATAAATTAAAGAAAATGAATAACAACCACGCTGCATTTTAGTGCGCCTCTACTTCACCTAAAGAAAACCCTTACAGACAGGATGCACCTGAGCTCCATTTCGAGTCTCAAAGGGTCTGAATACTGAAATAAGGGATCTGGTTTTATTTTAAATAAATTTGCCAACATTTCTAAAAAATGTATTTTTGCATTGTCATAATGGAAGAGTGGCTTTGGGACAAGTAGTTGAATGTCCTTGAGTGGCCCAGTGTTACGTTCCCCAGTTTCTGTGTTGTAGTTAGATTGAGGGAAATGTTTGATTTAATCCATTTTAGAATAAGGCTGCAACAAAACGTCGAGTCAAGGGTGGAGAAATTTTCCGACTGCACCGTACATGTGCGTTCCACTTTCATCAAGAAAATATATGTTTAACAAAACACAAAAGGTTGTGAATTAGTTTCATTTTTCCTTTCCAGATGCAGTGGTCTGCGTGTGTGAAGTCACAATGTGTACTATTTAATCGTGAAATGCAGCGTTTCTTTGTTCAGTTCTGTTGAGTGGATGCATGTGAATGACAACATATGAATGCATGTTTCTCCTCTCCAGCGGCAGGGGAAACCATTCAACGATCAGCAGCTAGAACAGACCAAGGTAACGGGGAAGAAGGGTTACTCATTTGTTCCATGGGTTTGAACTCTTCATCCTGTTCAGTTGCTCCTCAGTCATTCATGGGTCTGGGAAATGTCACAATCCTTCATCCTGCAGTTGATCAGAGGTTCTGGGTACCTGGGCGGTTCTGTAATGTAACTGGTTTATTTAGCTCTCTTTCAGGATATAAACACCTGGCGACTGTCTCACCCTCTGTCTACATATCCACTCCTCTCTGTCCTGAGATTTCCTTTGTCCCCAGTGTATTGTGGTTCAATAACCCTTAAAGTGTCTGAGTCTGAATCCATTTATATTTCTTCATCATTCATTCATTTTGTCATCCTCATGTTGTAGTTTGACAGCCCCGCCCCCCGCTCCTCCTCCCTCACCGAATGTTGCCACTTCTCTCCCTGGAGCAGAAAGGTATTGGTCCATGTCTCCTCTCTCCTCTCCTGGCTCTTCCTCTCTTCTCTGTGCCTGTTGTGATGTTCTAACTCTAGAATGCTTCTCAAACATTCTTTCAACATTCCTTTTCTATGCTGTTTGTTTCCTCCGTCCTCTAACCTGGTCAGAATCATAACCTGTCTGTAAAAAAATCAATCTCTGCTGAGTAATCCTTCTTTTTTCCACAGTTTAAATGTTGACAGAGCAGGTTGTTTTCCCTAGTTCCTGTAGAGTCAGATACAGGTTGTAGAATAATAGTCATTTAACATCTGAGCTGCAGTATGTTAGGAATGTGTGTGTCGCATACGAGGGTTCCAACCTGTTAAGAGTTCCAGCAGCCTCGGGTTACATAATGACTGGGTTCCATAATGACTGCGTTCTCTCTGTGATTACCCATCATGCCTCAGTACTGCGGTTACCCAGAACCCCCCCACCAAAGAGTACCAAAGAAAACAAAACTTTTTATTGTCTGCCTGTCTCGCTGTCTCCCACTCTCTCTCGCTGTGTCTCACTCGCTCTCTCTCGCTGTGTCTCACTCGCTCTCTCTCTCTCTGTCTCACTCGCTCTCTCTCTCTCTGTCTCACTCGCTCTCTCTCTCTCTGTCTCACTCGCTCTCTCTCTCTCTGTCTCACTCGCTCTCTCTCTCTCTGTCTCACTCGCTCTCTCTCTCTCTGTCTCACTCGCTCTCTCTCTCTCTGTCTCACTCGCTCTCTCTCTCGCTCTCTCTCTCTCTGTCTCACTCGCTCTCTCTCTCGCTCTCTCTCTCTCTGTCTCGCTGTGTCTCGCTCGCTCTCTCTCTCTCTCTGTCTCGCTGTGTCTCGCTCGCTCTCTCTGTCTCGCTGTGTCTCGCTCGCTCTCTCTGTCTCGCTGTGTCTCGCTCGCTCTCTCTGTCTCGCTGTGTCTCGCTCGCTCTCTCTGTCTCGCTGTGTCTCGCTCGCTCTCTCTGTCTCGCTGTGTCTCGCTCGCTCTCTCTGTCTTGCTGTGTCTCGCTCGCTCTCTCTGTCTCGCTGTGTCTCGCTCGCTCTCTCTGTCTCGCTGTGTCTCGCTCGCTCTCTCTGTCTCGCTGTGTCTCGCTCGCTCTCTCTGTCTCGCTGTGTCTCGCTCGCTCTCTCTGTCTCGCTGTGTCTCGCTCGCTCTCTCTGTCTCGCTGTGTCTCGCTCGCTCTCTCTGTCTCGCTGTGTCTCGCTCGCTCTCTCTGTCTCGCTGTGTCTCGCTCGCTCTCTCTGTCTCGCTGTGTCTCGCTCGCTCGCTCTGTCTCGCTGTGTCTCGCTCGCTCTCTCTGTCTCGCTGTGTCTCGCTCGCTCTCTCTGTCTCGCTGTGTCTCGCTCGCTCTCTCTGTCTCGCTGTGTCTCGCTCGCTCTCTCTGTCTCGCTGTGTCTCGCTCGCTCTCTCTGTCTCGCTGTGTCTCGCTCGCTCTCTCTGTCTCGCTCGCTCTCTCTGTCTCGCTCGCTCTCTCTGTCTCGCTCGCTCTCTCTGTCTCGCTCGCTCTCTCTGTCTCGCTCGCTCTCTCTGTCTCGCTCGCTCTCTCTGTCTGTCTCGCTCTCTCTGTCTCGCTCGCTCTCTCTGTCTCGCTGTGTCTCGCTCGCTCTCTCTGTCTCGCTGTGTCTCGCTCGCTCTCTCTGTCTCGCTCGCTCTCTCTGTCTCGCTCGCTCTCTCTGTCTCGCTCGCTCTCTCTGTCTCGCTCGCTCTCTCTGTCTCGCTCGCTCTCTCTGTCTCGCTGTGTCTCGCTCGCTCTCTCTGTCTCGCTGTGTCTCGCTCGCTCTCTCTGTCTCGCTGTGTCTCGCTCGCTCTCTCTGTCTCGCTGTGTCTCGCTCGCTCTCTCTGTCTCGCTGTGTCTCGCTCGCTCTCTCTGTCTCGCTGTGTCTCGCTCGCTCTCTCTGTCTCGCTGTGTCTCGCTCGCTCTCTCTGTCTCGCTGTGTCTCGCTCGCTCTCTCTGTCTCGCTGTGTCTCGCTCGCTCTCTGTCTCGCTGTGTCTCGCTCGCTCTCTCTGTCTCGCTGTGTCTCGCTCGCTCTCTCTGTCTCGCTGTGTCTCGCTCGCTCTCTCTGTCTCGCTGTGTCTCGCTCGCTCTCTGTCTCGCTGTGTCTCGCTCGCTCTCTCTGTCTCGCTGTGTCTCGCTCGCTCTCTCTGTCTCGCTGTGTCTCGCTCGCTCTCTCTGTCTCGCTGTGTCTCGCTCGCTCTCTCTGTCTCGCTGTGTCTCGCTCTCTTTCTCTGGCTCTCTAGCTGTGTCTCGTTCTCTCTCTCTGTCTCGCTGTCTGGCTCTCTAGCTGTGTCTCGTTCTCTCTCTCTGTCTCGCTGTCTGGCTCTCTAGCTGTGTCTCGTTCTCTCTCTCTGTCTCGCTGTCTGGCTCTCTAGCTGTGTCTCGTTCTCTCTCTCTGTCTCGCTGTCTGGCTCTCTAGCTGTGTCTCGTTCTCTCTCTCTGTCTCGCTGTCTGGCTCTCTAGCTGTGTCTCGTTCTCTCTCTCTGTCTCGCTCGCTCTCTGTGTCTCGCTCGCTCTGTCTCGCTCGCTCTCTGTGTCTCGCTCGCTCTGTCTCTGTGTCTCTCTCTGTCTCGCTCTCTCTCTCTCTGTCCTTATTGTTGTAAAAACAAATCCACTGTAAATGTTCTTAGATTTGTTTTCCTATTTGGGGAATGTTTCCAAGGAGACGGTTCCTTTTGTGGCATTTTGTTGCCTCTTAAATCTGCTGGGAACTGACACCCAGAGGAGAGAGCTGCTTTAACTTGGACATGGGGGTAGTGGAGGGTAAGAATGAGAGGAGGGTAGAGGAGGATGGGAACCAGTTGAACCCATGTGGACCTCTCTGTTAGGACCTGAAGGTAAGTGCTCTTTAACCAGATTAATTAATTCAGAAATAGTGTTTCTTTCAGCTTGGATGTCAGAAGAAAAGGGTTTGTTTTCAGCATTGCCAAGCTCCACGGAGAGAAGCAAAAACATTTCTGACGTTTAGTTTAGTTACCATATTGAAGTTTGGGGAAGCAGAAAGTCAGAGAGTAGTCTGACCCAGAGAGTAGTCTTGGCCAGTGTTTTTGGTCCAGCCCCAAACCTTTTGATGGTAAACATTTTTTATTCATTTACAAAAATGTAAGTCTATTTTGAGTTTCCATAACCACACTATGCAGTATTTAAAAGAAATGTTTTACTGACACATTTGTATGACTAAAATCAACAATCCAATAAACTGTGCTAGGCAGCAGCAGCAGGCACACTGCAAAATGCCCCTGGAGTGACATGGTACCTGATGCGATTGGAGGAGACGTCAGGACCTCTCACGTCCCAGAAAGCTTTTGACTGAAGCGCCTCTTCTGACATCAGCACGGTGCCCCTATGGACGGAAGCTGAACTACAAAGCTTCCTATGGAAGGAGGCTGAGCTACAAAGCTTCCTATGAACGGAAGCTGAGCTACAAAGCTTCCTATGGACGGAAGCTGAGCTACAAAGCTTCCTATGGACGGAAGCTGAGCTACAAAGCTTCCTATGGACGGAAGCTGAGCTACAAAGCTTCCTATGGACGGAAGCTGAGCTACAAAGCTTCCTATGGACGGAAGCTGAGCTACAAAGCTTCCTATGGAAGGAAGCTGAACTACAAAGCTTCCTATGGACGGAAGCTGAGCTACAAAGCTTCCTATGGACGGAAGCTGAGCTACAAAGCTTCCTATGGACGGAAGCTGAGCTACAAAGCTTCCTATGGACGGAAGCTGAGCTACAAAGCTTCCTATGGACGGAAGCTGAGCTACAAAGCTTCCTATGGACGGAAGCTGAGCTACAAAGCTTCCTATGGACGGAAGCTGAGCTACAAAGCTTCCTATGGACGGAAGCTGAGCTACAAAGCTTCCTATGGACGGAAGCTGAGCTACAAAGCTTACTATGGAAGGAAGCTGAGCTACAAAGCTTCCTATGGAAGGAAGCTGAGCTACAAAGCTTCCTATGGAAGGAAGCTGAGCTACACCTATGGACGGAAGCTGAGCTACAAAGCTTCCTATGGACGGAAGCTGAGCCTTTCAACAACTTGATATTTAACCCTTTTAAAATGGGCAGTGTTGAGGTGGTAGAACTGACTAAATTAATTGAGTCAGAGGTCTTATAACCTGTTGTACAGGTAAATATGCTTGGCTGTTATTTTCATAGGCTATGCAACTATTTGTCATTTAAAAAAGTAGGGAGTTCTAATCTGATGTTAATCTGCCAGTCAGCATTTCATTGCACTGTGTACATGACATTAACAAACTGGAACTTAGAAGGGAAGGTGAGGGCAGCCAGAAAGAGGGGAAACGATAGTGGTATAGTATGGAGAGGGGGAGGAGAGTGGTATAGTATGGAGAGGGGGAGGAGAGTGGTATAGTATGGAGAGGGGAGGAGAGTGGTATAGTATGGAGAGGGGGAGGAGAGTGGTATAGTATGGAGAGGGGGGAGGAGAGTGGTATAGTGTGGAGAGGGGGAGGAGAGTGGTATAGTGTGGAGAGGGGGGAGGAGAGTGGTATAGTGTGGAGAGGGGAGGAGGAGAGTGGTATAGTGTGGAGAGGGAGGAGGAGAGTGGTATAGTGTGGAGAGGGGAGGAGGAGAGTGGTATAGTGTGGAGAGGGGAGGAGGAGAGTGGTATAGTGTGGAGAGGGGAGGAGGAGAGTGGTATAGTGTGGAGAGGGGAGGAGGAGAGTGGTATAGTGTGGAGAGGGGAGGAGGAGAGTGGTATAGTGTGGAGAGGGGAGGAGGAGAGTGGTATAGTGTGGAGAGGGGAGGAGGAGAGTGGTATAGTGTGGAGAGGGGAGGAGGAGAGTGGTATAGTGTGGAGAGGGAGGAGGAGAGTGGTATAGTGTGGAGAGGGGAGGAGGAGAGTGGTATAGTGTGGAGAGGGGAGGAGGAGAGTGGTATAGTGTGGAGAGGGAGGAGGAGAGTGGTATAGTGTGGAGAGGGGAGGAGGAGAGTGGTATAGTGTGGAGAGGGGAGGAGGAGAGTGGTATAGTGTGGAGAGGGAGTGGAGGAGAGTGGTATAGTGTGGAGAGGGGAGGAGGAGAGTGGTATAGTGTGGAGAGGGGAGGAGGAGAGTGGTATAGTGTGGAGAGGGGAGGAGGAGAGTGGTATAGTGTGGAGAGGGGAGGAGGAGAGTGGTATAGTGTGGAGAGGGGAGGAGGAGAGTGGTATAGTGTGGAGAGGGGAGGAGGAGAGTGGTATAGTGTGGAGAGGGGAGGAGGAGAGTGGTATAGTGTGAGAGGGGAGGAGGAGAGTGGTATAGTGTGGAGAGGGGAGGAGGAGAGTGGTATAGTGTGGAGAGGGGAGGAGGAGAGTGGTATAGTGTGGAGAGGGGAGGAGGAGAGTGGTATAGTGTGGAGAGGGGAGGAGGAGAGTGGTATAGTGTGGAGAGGGGGAGGAGGAGAGTGGTATAGTGTGGAGAGGGGAGGAGGAGAGTGGTATAGTGTGGAGAGGGGAGGAGGAGAGTGGTATAGTGTGGAGAGGGGAGGAGGAGAGTGGTATAGTGTGGAGAGGGGAGGAGGAGAGTGGTATAGTGTGGAGAGGGGAGGAGGAGAGTGGTATAGTGTGGAGAGGGGAGGAGGAGAGTGGTATAGTGTGGAGAGGGGAGGAGGAGAGTGGTATAGTGTGGAGAGGGGAGGAGGAGAGTGGTATAGTGTGGAGAGGGGAGGAGGAGGAGAGTGGTATAGTGTGGAGAGGGGAGGAGGAGAGTGGTATAGTGTGGAGAGGGGAGGAGGAGAGTGGTATAGTGTGGAGAGGGGAGGAGGAGAGTGGTATAGTGTGGAGAGGGGAGGAGGAGAGTGGTATAGTGTGGAGAGGGGAGGAGGAGAGTGGTATAGTGTGGAGAGGGGAGGAGAGTGGTATAGTGTGGAGAGGGGAGGAGGAGAGTGGTATAGTGTGGAGAGGGGAGGAGGAGAGTGGTATAGTGTGGAGAGGGGAGGAGGAGAGGGTATAGTGTGGAGAGGGGAGGAGGAGAGTGGTATAGTGTGGAGAGGGGAGGAGGAGAGTGGTATAGTGTGGAGAGGGGAGGAGGAGAGTGGTATAGTGTGGAGAGGGGAGGAGGAGAGTGGTATAGTGTGGAGAGGGGAGGAGGAGAGTGGTATAGTGTGGAGAGGGGAGGAGGAGAGTGGTATAGTGTGGAGAGGGGAGGAGGAGAGTGGTATAGTGTGGAGAGGGGAGGAGGAGAGTGGTATAGTGTGGAGAGGGGAGGAGGAGAGTGGTATAGTGTGGAGAGGGGAGGAGGAGAGTGGTATAGTGTGGAGAGGGGAGGAGGAGAGTGGTATAGTGTGGAGAGGGAGGAGGAGAGTGGTATAGTGTGGAGAGGGGAGGAGGAGAGTGGTATAGTGCGGAGAGGGGAGGAGGAGAGTGGTATAGTGCGGAGAGGGGAGGAGGAGAGTGGTATAGTGCGGAGAGGGGAGGAGGAGAGTGGTATAGTGCGGAGAGGGGAGGAGGAGAGTGGTATAGTGCGGAGAGGGAGGAGGAGAGTGGTATAGTGCGGAGGGGAGGAGGAGAGTGGTATAGTGCGGAGAGGGGAGGAGGAGAGTGGTATAGTGCGGAGAGGGGAGGAGGAGAGTGGTATAGTGCGGAGAGGGGAGGAGGAGGGTGGTATAGTGCGGAGAGGAGCGGAGCGGGACGGAGTAGGGAGCGGAGCGGGACGGAGCGGGACGGAGCGGGAGCGGGACGGAGCAGGGAGCGGAGCGGGACGGAGTAGGGAGCGGCGCGGCACGTTATGGGGAGCGGGGCGGAGTAGGGAGCGGAGCGGAGTAGGGAGCGGAGCGGAGTAGGGAGCGGAGCGGAGTAGGGAGCGGAGCGGGACGGAGTAGGGAGCGGAGCGGGAGCGGAGTAGGGAGCGGAGCGGGACGGAGTAGGGAGCGGCGCGGCACGTTATGGGGAGCGGGGCGGAGTAGGGAGCGGGGCGGAGTAGGGAGCGGGAGCGGAGTAGGGAGCGGAGCGGGACGGAGTAGGGAGCGGCGCGGCACGTTATGGGGAGCGGGGCGGAGTAGGGAGCGGGGCGGAGTAGGGAGCGGGAGCGGAGTAGGGAGCGGGAGCGGAGTAGGGAGCGGAGCGGAGTAGGGAGCGGAGCGGAGTAGGGAGCGGAGCGGAGTAGGGAGCGGAGCGGGACGGAGTAGGGAGCGGCGCGGCACGTTACGGGGAGCGGCGCGGCACGTTACGGGGAGCGGGACGGAGTAGGGAGCGGAGTAGGGACGGAGTAGGGAGCGGCGCGGCACGTTACGGGGAGCGGGGCGGAGTAGGGAGCGGGGCGGAGTAGGGAGCGGGGCGGAGTAGGGAGCGGGAGCGGAGTAGGGAGCGGAGCGAGTAGGGAGCTGGAGCGGAGTAGGAGCGGAGCAGGAGCGGAGCGGGACTGAGTAGGGAGCGGCGCGGCACGCTACGGGGAGCGGCGCGGCACGTTACGGGGAGCGGGACGGAGTAGGGAGCGGAGTAGGGAGCGGCGCGGGACGGAGTAGGGAGCGGCGCGGCACGTTACGGGGAGCGGAGCGGGACGGAGTAGGGAGCGCGGCACGGAGTAGGAGCGGCGGACGGAGTAGGGAGCGGCGCGGATTGAGTAGGGAGCGGCGCGGGACGGAGTAGGGAGCGGCGCGGAGTAGGGAGCGGCGCGGGACGGAGTAGGGAGCGGCGCGGGACGGAGTAGGGAGCGGCGCGGGACGTTACGGGGAGCGGAGCGGGACGGAGTAGGGAGCGGCGCGGCACGCTACGGGGAGCGGAGCGGGACGGAGTAGGGAGCGGCGCGGGACGGAGTAGGGAGCGGCGCGGGACGGAGTAGGGAGCGGAGCGGGACGGAGTAGGGAGCGGCGCGGGACGGAGTAGGGAGCGGCGCGGGACGGAGTAGGGAGCGGCGCGGGACGTTATGGGGAGTGGAGCAGAGCGGGACGGAGTAGGGAGCGGCGCGGGACGGAGTAGGAAGCGGCGCGGGACGTTATGGGGAGTGGAGCAGAGCGGGACGGAGTAGGGTGTGGAGCAGAGCGGGGCGGAGTGGAGCGGCGCGGGACGCAGGGGAGTGGAGCAGAGTCGGGATGAGTAGGGGAGCAGAGCGGGACGGAGAGGAGCAGAGCGGGGACGGAGTAGGGAGAAGAGCGGGACGGAGTAGGAGCAGAGCGGGGACGGAGTAGGGAGCAGAGTGCACGCATGGGGAGTGGGAGACAGAGCGGGGGTGGGTAGGGAGCGACGAGGCGAGAGATGGGACGGAGTAGGGAGGGAGCAGAGCCGGACGGGAGCAGAGCGGGACGGAGGAGCAGAGCGGGACGGAGGGAGCAGAGCGGGACGGAGGGAGAAAGAGCGGGACGAGTAGGGAGCAGAGCGGACGGAGTAGGGAGCAGAGCTGGACGGAGTAGGGAGCGTAGCGGGACGGAGTAGGGGAGCGGCGCGGCACGTTATGGGGAGGAGCAGAGTGGGGCGGAGTAGGAGCGGGGTTGAGAGGAGCGGGGCGGAGTAGGGAGCCGGCGGAGTAGGGAGCGGGGCGGAGTAGGAGCGGAGTGGGAGCGGAGCGTGAATAGGAGCGGAGCGGGGGGAGCGGGACGGAGCGGGGGGAGTTTGAGCGGGACGGAGGTAGGGAGCGGAGCGGGACGGAGTAGGGAGCGGAGCGGGACGTGGAGTAGGGAGCGGCGGGACGTTATGGGGAGTGGAGCAGAGCGGGACGGAGTAGGAGCGGGCACGGGACGGAGTAGGAAAGCATGCCGGGACGTTATGGGGAGTGACAGAGCGGACGGAGTAGGGTGTGGAGCAGATGTGGGCGGAGTGGGAGTGCGCGGACGTGGGGAGTGGAGCAGAGCGGGACGGGAGTAGGAGCAGAGCGGGATGGAGTAGGGGAGCAGAGCGACTGGAGTAGGAGAAGAGCGGGACGGAGTAGGGGAGCAGAGCGGGACGGAGTAGGAGCAGAGCGGCACGTTATGGGGAGTGGAGCAGAGCGGGCGGGGTAGGGAGCGGACGGAGGAAGTAGAGCGGGGACGGAGTAGGAGTGGAGCAGAGCCGGACGGAGCAGAGCGACTTGAGGAGCAGAGCGTGGACGGAGTGGAGCAGAGCGGACGAGGGCAGAGCCGGGACGGAGTAGGGAGCAGAGCTGGACGGAGTAGGGAGCCGAGCGGGACGGAGTAGGAGCGGCGCGGCACGTTATGGGGAGTGGAGCAGAGCAAGGCGGAGTAGGGAGCGGGGCGGAGTAGAGCGGGGCGGAGCAGGGAGCGGGGCGGGAGTAGGAGCGGGGCGGAGTAGGAGCGGAGTAGGAGCGGAGCCGGAGTAGGAGCGGAGCGGAGTAGGGAGCGGAGCGGGGGGGAGCTGGAGCGGAGCGGGACGGAGTAGGGAGCGGGAGCGGGACGGAGTAGGGAGCGGAGCGGGGCGGAGTAGGAGCGGCGCGGGGCGAGTAGGGAGCGGCGCGGGGCGCGAGTAGGGGAGCGGCGCGGGACGGAGTAGGAGCGGCGGGACGGAGGCAGGGAGGCGCGGGACGGAGTAGGGAGCGCACGTTATGGGGAGCGGAGCAGAGCGACGGAGTGCAGGAGCGGCGCGGGACGGAGTAGGAGCGGCGCGGGACGGATAGAGCGGCGCGGGACGGAGTAGGAGCGGCGCGGGACGGAGTAGGAGCGGCGCGACGAGTAGGAGCGGAGCGGGACGGAGTAGGAGCGGAGCGGGACGGAGTAGGGAGCGGAGCGGGACGGAGTAGGGAGCGGCGCGGGACGG
>NW_025750835.1:12500-17507 GCF_021184085.1 Oncorhynchus gorbuscha | reverse complement strand
TAACCCCCAGCCCTCTACATCCAGCCCCTAACCCCCAGCCCTCTACACTCAGCCCCTAACCCCCAGCCCTCTACACCCAGCCCCTAACCCCCCAGCCCTCTACACCCAGCCCCTAACCCCCAGCCCTCTACACCCAGCCCCTAACCCCCAGCCCTCTACACCCAGCCCCTAACCCCCCCAGCCCTCTACACCCAGCCCCTAACCCCAGCCCTCTACACCCAGCCCTAACCCCCAGCCCTCTACACCCAGCCCCTAACCCCCAGCCCTCTACACCCAGCCCCTAACCCCCAGCCCTCTACCCCAGTCCCTAACCCCTCAGCCCTCTACACCCCCCTCAGCCCTCTACCCCCCAACCCCCAGCCCTCTACACCCAGCCCCTTTGGATGTCTCTATAAAGACATAGGAGATGTCAGGACAGACAGATCTGGGACCAGACGACCTGACATGCTCTATAAAGACATAGGAGATGTCAGGACAGCACAAACAGATCTGGGACCAGACGACTGTAGCTCTGCTTTGGCCTGTATTACCTGTTGTCCTCCTTATCATCCCAAATACAGCCTTTCTGGTTACCTTCTCTAGTCTGATGCCACTGGGTGCTAAATCCAGGCATTGATGGATCTGTGGGAGGCAGGTTGGAGGTGGAGGGGTGGGGTGGTGGTGCTTAGGTGCCAGATGGCCCTGGTGGCTGTGGACAACTCTCAACCCCCCCCCCTCTCTCCCCATGTCTTTACCTCTCTCACTCTCTCTCTCTTTTGTTCTCTTTCTCTCTCTCTCTCTCTCTCTCTCTCTCTCTTTTGTTCTCTTTCTCTCTCTCTCTCTCTCTCTCTCTCTCTCTGGTGGTGGGAGCCTGGGAGGTTGGAAGGAGGGTGGGAGACCCTGGGAGGTTGGAAGGAGGGTGGGAGAGGAAAGGAGAGTGAGGAGAGAGAGGAAAGGAGAGAGAGAGAGAGCGAGGAGAGAGAGAGGACAGGAGAGTGAGGAGAGAGAGAGAGAGAGAGCGAGGCGAGAGAGAGGACAGGAGAGTGAGGAGAGAGAGAGGAAAGGAGAGAGAGCAAGGAGAGAGAGAGGAAAGGATAGTGAGGAGAGAGAGAGAGGAAAGGAGAGATAATGAGAGTGAGGAGAGAGAGAGGAGAAGAGAGAGAGAGAGGAGAGAGAGTTTAGCATGTGTTGAATTTATGGATTTCTGAATCTCAGCAGGAGAAATACTTTACTTTATGATCATTCCCGAGACAAGCTGTTGCTTTTTTATTTAGAACTAATTCAACTTTGTTGGAGGTAGGGAGTAATGGAGGGCAGTATTCATAGTAGCACACCTTAGTGAATAGGGAGCCATTTTGGATCCACTATAGTGAATAGGGAGCCATTTTGGATCCACTATAGTGAATAGGGAGCCATTTTGGATCCACTATAGTGAATAGTGAATAGGAATCCATTTTGGATGCACTATAGTGAATAGGGAGCCATTTTGGAGGTAGAATGTGACTGACTGACGACCACTGTTTCCAAGTCCCTGTTTCCAACCAAACCAGAACATCTGTGTAGCATGCTATTATATCTGTATTCTCACCAGACCAGACTAGACTACTTATCCTCTACAGCACATATGTCAGAGTCAAGGCCCGCGGGCCACATCCGGCCCGCGAGAAGGTTTTTTACGGCCCCTGGGATGATCTTGATTTATTATTAGAACCGGCCCGCAGACCGCAGCAAGCCGGCAGCCCGCAGATCTTTTACACGCACCAATACTACATTTCCCACAATGCAACGGTGACGCACCGAGCAGTAGGCTGCTTCATTTCAATATTTATTGGCACAGCAGTTGTCAGCATCACAGTAAAATTAACTTTCAGATACCCATCAAAAATGGCAAAACGGAAGGTGGACACTGAGAACCGGGGGTTTCAAACAAGGTGGGAGTCGGAGTATTTGTTCACGGAGGTAGCTGGAAAACCTGTGTGTCTTCTGTGTGGAGAAAGTGTGGCGGTACTGAAAGAGTATAATCTGAGACGACATTATGAAACGAAACACGCGGACAAAAACAAGAATATGGACATGGAACAAAGGCTACAAAAGGCAGAGGAATTAAAACGAGGCCTCAAATCTCGACAGGCTCTGTTCAAAAAAAGCCAAATCACAAGGCCAGGCTGCTGTCAAGGCCAGTTTTATTTTGGCAGAAGAGATCGCTAAATCAGCCCGGCCATTTACGGAGGGGGATTTCATCAAAAACTGCATGATTAAAGTTTGTGACGAAGTTTGCCCAGAAAAAAGGCAACTCTTTTTAAATGTGAGTCTGAGCAGAAACACCATTGCCGAGAGAGTAGACCAGTTGTCCATCAATCTAAAAGAGCAGCTTGTGAAAAAGGGAAAGATTTCATTGCATATTCCTTGGCTGTGGATGAGAGCACCGACATTTCTGACATTGCCCAGTTGTCAATTTTCATCCGCGGAGTGGACTCCAGCCTAAGCGTGACAGAGGAGTTTTTGGCTTTACGTCCTATGCATGGCACAACTACGGGGCATGATTTGTATGAAGAGGTGTCAAGATGTGTAAATGAGATGGAGCTGCCTTGGGAAAAACTCGTGGGTTTGACAACCGACGGAGCACCTGCGATGTGTGGACACAGGAGCGGACTGGTGACGAAGATACGGGAAAAGATGCAAGAGGAAAACGCGACAGGTGAGCTGACAGCTTATCATTGTATCATACACCAGGAAGCGTTGTGCGGTAAAGCCTTGAAAATGGAGCATGTAATGAGCATCATCACGCGCACAGTTAACTTTATCAGAGCCAAAGGTTTGAATCACCGCCAGTTCAAGGCATTTCTGACGGAGTTAGAAACGGAGCATGGTGATTTGCCTTATCACACAGAGGTGCGATGGCTAAGCCAGGGAAAGGTGCTTCAAAGATGTTTCGAGCTTCGTGAGGAGATTTGTCTGTTCTTGGACAGCAAAGGGAAAGACACAACACAACTCCGAGACGAAATGTTTCTGTGTGAAATGGCTTTTCTGTGTGACATTACGAGTCATCTGAATGCAATGAACTTGCAGCTGCAGGGTCGGGATCGTGTCATCTCTGATATGTACAGTACAGTGAAGGCATTTAAAACCAAACTGACTCTGTGGGAGACGCAGATGCGGAAAGAAAATTTGAGCCACTTTCCCAGCTGCCAGACCATGAAAGAGAAGCTCTCTACCAGTGCGTTCCCGAGCGCACAGTTGGCTGATAAAATAGGTATGCTTGCCGCTGACTTTCGACGCCGATTTGCTGACTTTGAAGCACAAAAAAGCAGGTTGGAACTGCTCGGTAACCCATTTGCTGTTGACGTGGAAAGCTCACCACCAAACCTCCAAATGGAGTTGATTGACCTCCAATGCAATGATGCACTGAGGGCAAAATATGCGGCAGTGGGTGCTGCGGAGTTCGCCCGTTTCCTCCCCGACACAATGCCCCAGCTGCGCATCCAGGCTGCTCAAACGTTGTCTATGTTTGGCAGCACATACCTGTGTGAATAACTGTTTTCTTTGATGAACTTGAACAAAACATCACACAGAAGTCGACTTACTGCTGAACACCTCCACTCAATTCTGAGGATTTCCTCAGCTCAGAGCCTTACCCCGAACATTGATGAACTTGTGGAAAAGATGGGACACCACCAAGTATCACCCTCAACCTCAAACAAGTGAACATTACTGTGCAATCACATATTTAGAGTTTTTACTCAGTTCGAGTTTTTACTCAGTTCAAGTTTAAAAGTTAAAGTTCACTGCATGTTACTTCTCCTTAAACAAAGTGTTGTTTTTGATTAATAGATTTTTGCACTTTATTTTATTGTATTTCAATCCAATTATATTTTTAAAATATTTCAGTTGAGTGGATGATAGAAAATTGCTATTATTGTTTTTTTCTTTGAAGTAAATTTAGCCCACTTTTGCTAAAATAGAAAATATAGGCTACTGATGGTGCCTTGAATACCGGTTTCTTTCATTTAATGTTCATGTTATGGGGATTTTTATATAAAGGAAATTTGTCTTTTGTGTCTGTTGAAAATTAAAGATTACTGACAGAGCCATAAGAAAATATTGCTTTATTTATCTGATCATATTGGAATATATTTGTTAGGTTTTCAGTAGGTTCAATTAGGTTCACTAGACTATATGCGTCATTTAAAAAATGTTCAATGAACATTCGAACAGTCCGGCCCTCGGCTTGTAGCTAAATTTTTTATTTGGCCCTCCGTCCATTTGACTTTGACACCCCTGCTCTACAGCAGATGTGCGTGTGTGTGTCGTGTCTCTCTGCTCTGTGTGTGTGTCGTGTCTCTCTGATCTGTGTGTCCATCTCGTGTCTCTGCTCTGTGTGTGTGTCGTGTCTCTCTGATCTGTGTGTCCATCTCGTGTCTCTCTGCTCTGTGCGTGTGTCGTGTCTCTCTGATCTGTGTGTCCATCTCGTGTCTCTCTGCTCTGTTTATAATCTCATTCAACACGAAGACATTAGAACCCTAACTATTTGGCTTTTCCAATCACAAGGCTTTCTCCTCTACTCTATTCTTAGTTCAGTCTCTCTGGACACTGAATCATAATCACTGCTCTGAATCATAATCACTGCTCTGAATCATAATCACTGCTCTGAATCATAATCACTGCTCTGAATCATAATCACTGCTCTGAATCATAATCACTGCTCTGAATCATAATCACTGCTCTGAATCATAATCACTGCTCTGAATCATAATCGCTGCTCTGAATCATAATCACTGCTCTGAATCATAATCACTGCTCTGAATCATAATCACTGCTCTGAATCATAATCACTGCTCTGAATCATAATCACTGCTCTGAATCATAATGACTTAAATGTAAATGTAATAATCACTGCTCTGAATCATAATCACTGCTCTGAATCATAATCACTGCTCTGAATCATAATCACTGCTCTGAATCATAATCACTGCTCTGAATCATAATCACTGCTCTGAATCATAATGACTTAAATGTAAATGTAATAAT
>NW_025750835.1:0-10000 GCF_021184085.1 Oncorhynchus gorbuscha | reverse complement strand
AACACCTGAGGAAAGAACCAAGAGGAGAGACAGATATAGAGGCAATAACACCTGAGGAAAGAACCAATAGGAGAGACAGATATAGAGGCAATAACACCTGAGGAAAGAACCAATAGGAGAGACAGATATAGAGGCAATAACACCTGAGGAAAGAACCAATAGGGAGAGACAGATATAGAGGCAATAACACCTGAGGAAAGAACCAATAGGAGAGACAGATATAGAGGCAATAACACCTGAGGAAAGAACCAAGAGGAGAGACAGATATAGAGGCAATAACACCTGAGGAAAGAACCCAGAGGAGAGACAGATATAGAGGCAATAACACCTGAGGAAAGAACCAATAGGAGAGACAGATATAGAGGCAATAACACCTGAGGAAAGAACCAAGAGGAGAGACAGATATAGAGGCAATAACACCTGAGGAAAGAACCAATAGGAGAGACAGATATAGAGGCAATAACACCTGAGGAAAGAACCAAGAGGAGAGACAGATATAGAGGCAATAACACCTGAGGAAAGAACCAAGAGGAGAGACAGATATAGAGGCAATAACACCTGAGGAAAGAACCCAGAGGAGAGACAGATATCGAGGCAATAACACCTGAGGAAAGAACCAAGAGGAGAGACAGATATAGAGGCAATAACACCTGAGGAAAGAACCAAGAGGAGAGACAGATATAGAGGCAATAACACCTGAGGAAAGAACCAAGAGGAGAGACAGATATAGAGAAGATAATCAAGGAGGTGATGGAGACCAGGTGAGTGACAGATATAGAGAAGATAATCAAGGAGGTGATGGAGACCAGGTGAGTGACAGATATAGAGAAGATAATCAAGGAGGTGATGGAGTCCAGGTGAGAGACAGATATAGAGAAGATAATCAAGGAGGAGTCCAGGTGAGTGACAGATATAGAGAAGATAATCAAGGAGGTGATGGAGTCCAGCTGAGTGACAGATATAGAGAAGATAATCAAGGAGGTGATGGAGTCCAGATGAGTGACAGATATAGAGAAGATAATCAAGGAGGTGATGGAGACCAGGTGAGTGACAGATATAGAGAAGATAATCAAGGAGGTAATGGAGTCCAGGTGAGTCCTGAGGACGGCTCACCTCTCACAGTTCTGGGCGACTTTAACCTCCCCACGTCTACCTTTGACTCTTTCCTCTCTGCCTCCTTCTTTCCACTCCTCTCCTCTTTTGACCTCACCCTCTCACCTTCCCCCCCTACTCACAAGGCAGGCAATACGCCGACCTCATCTTTACTAGATGCTGTTCTTCCACTAACCTCATTGCAACTCCCCTCCAAGTCTCCGACCACTGCCTTGTATCCTTTTCCCTCTCGCTCTCATCCAACACCTCCCACACTGCCCCTACTCGGATGGTATCGCGCCGTCCCAACCTTCGCTCTCTCTCCCCGCTACTCTCTCCTCTTCCATCCTATCATCTCTTCCCTCCGCTCAAACCTTCTCCCACCTATCTCCTGATTCTGCCTCCTCAACCCTCCTCTCCTCCCTCTCTGCATCCCTTGACTCTCTATGTCCCCTATCCTCCAGGCCGGCTCGGTCCTCCCCTCCCGCTCCGTGGCTCGATGACTCATTGCGAGCTCACAGAACAGGGCTCCGGGCAGCCGAGCGGAAATGGAGGAAAACTCGCCTCCCTGCGGACCTGGCATCCTTTCACTCCCTCCTCTCTACATTTTCCTCCTCTGTCTCTGCTGCTAAAGCCACTTTCTACCACGCTAAATTCCAAGCATCTGCCTCTAACCCTAGGAAGCTCTTTGCCACCTTCTCCTCCCTCCTGAATCCTCCGCCCCTCCCCCCCCTCCTCCCTCTCTGCAGATGACTTCGTCAACCATTTTGAAAAGAAGGTCGACGACATCCGATCCTCGTTTGCTAAGTCAAACGACACCGCTGGTTCTGCTCACACTGCCCTACCCTGTGCTCTGACCTCTTTCTCCCCTCTCTCTCCAGATGAAATCTCGCGTCTTGTGACGGCCGGCCGCCCAACAACCTGCCCGCTTGACCCTATCCCCTCCTCTCTTCTCCAGACCATTTCCGGAGACCTTCTCCCTTACCTCACCTCGCTCATCAACTCATCCCTGATGCAATAACACCTGAGGAAAGAACCAAGAGGAGAGACAGATATAGAGGCAATAACACCTGAGGAAAGAACCAAGAGGAGAGACAGATATAGAGGCAATAACACCTGAGGAAAGAACCAAGAGGAGAGACAGATATAGAGGCAATAACACCTGAGGAAAGAACCAATAGGAGAGACAGATATAGAGGCAATAACACCTGAGGAAAGAACCAATAGGAGAGACAGATATAGAGGCAATAACACCTGAGGAAAGAACCAATAGGAGAGACAGATATAGAGGCAATAACACCTGAGGAAAGAACCAATAGGAGAGACAGATATAGAGGCAATAACACCTGAGGAAAGAACCAAGAGGAGAGACAGATATAGAGGCAATAACACCTGAGGAAAGAACCCAGAGGAGAGACAGATATAGAGGCAATAACACCTGAGGAAAGAACCAATAGGAGAGACAGATATAGAGGCAATAACACCTGAGGAAAGAACCAAGAGGAGAGACAGATATAGAGGCAATAACACCTGAGGAAAGAACCAATAGGAGAGACAGATATAGAGGCAATAACACCTGAGGAAAGAACCAAGAGGAGAGACGGATATAGAGGCAATAACACCTGAGGAAAGAACCAAGAGGAGAGACAGATATAGAGGCAATAACACCTGAGGAAATAACCAAGAGGAGAGACAGATATAGAGGCAATAACACCTGAGGAAAGAACCAATAGGAGAGACAGATATAGAGGCAATAACACCTGAGGAAAGAACCAAGAGGAGAGACAGATATAGAGGCAATAACACCTGAGGAAAGAACCAATAGGAGAGACAGATATAGAGGCAATAACACCTGAGGAAAGAACCAATAGGAGAGACAGATATAGAGGCAATAACACCTGAGGAAAGAACCAAGAGGAGAGACAGATATAGAGGCAATAACACCTGAGGAAAGAACCAAGAGGAGAGACAGATATAGAGGCAATAACACCTGAGGAAAGAACCAAGAGGAGAGACAGATATAGAGGCAATAACACCTGAGGAAAGAACCAATAGGAGAGACAGATATAGAGGCAATAACACCAGAGGAAAGAACCAAGAGGAGAGACAGATATAGAGGCAATAACACCTGAGGAAAGAACCAATAGGAGAGACAGATATAGAGGCAATAACACCTGAGGAAAGAACCAATAGGAGAGACAGATATAGAGGCAATAACACCTGAGGAAAGAACCAATAGGAGAGACAGATATAGAGGCAATAACACCTGAGGAAAGAACCCAGAGGAGAGACAGATATAGAGGCAATAACACCAGAGGAAAGAACCAAGAGGAGAGACAGATATAGAGGCAATAACACCTGAGGAAAGAACCAATAGGAGAGACAGATATAGAGGCAATAACACCTGAGGAAAGAACCAAGAGGAGAGACAGATATAGAGGCAATAACACCTGAGGAAAGAACCAAGAGGAGAGACAGATATAGAGGCAATAACACCTGAGGAAAGAACCAATAGGAGAGACAGATATAGAGGCAATAACACCAGAGGAAAGAACCAAGAGGAGAGACAGATATAGAGGCAATAACACCTGAGGAAAGAACCAATAGGAGAGACAGATATAGAGGCAATAACACCTGAGGAAAGAACCCAGAGGAGAGACAGATATAGAGGCAATAACACCTGAGGAAAGAACCCAGAGGAGAGACAGATATAGAGGCAATAACACCTGAGGAAAGAACCAATAGGAGAGACAGATATAGAGGCAATAACACCTGAGGAAAGAACCAAGAGGAGAGACAGATATAGAGGCAATAACACCTGAGGAAAGAACCAATAGGAGAGACAGATACAGAGGCAATAACACCTGAGGAAAGAACCAATAGGAGAGACAGATATAGAGGCAATAACACCTGAGGAAAGAACCAATAGGAGAGACAGATATAGAGGCAATACCACCTGAGGAAAGAACCAAGAGGAGAGACAGATATAGAGGCAATAACACCTGAGGAAAGAACCAAGAGGAGAGACAGATATAGAGGCAATAACACCTGAGGAAAGAACCAATAGGAGAGACAGATATAGAGGCAATAACACCTGAGGAAAGAACCAATAGGAGAGACAGATATAGAGGCAATAACACCTGAGGAAAGAACCAATAGGAGAGACAGATATAGAGGCAATAACACCTGAGGAAAGAACCAAGAGGAGAGACAGATATAGAGGCAATAACACCTGAGGAAAGAACCAATAGGAGAGACAGATACAGAGGCAATAACACCTGAGGAAAGAAACAATAGGAGAGACAGATATAGAGGCAATAACACCTGAGGAAAGAACCAATAGGAGAGACAGATATAGAGGCAATAACACCTGAGGAAAGAACCAAGAGGAGAGACAGATATAGAGGCAATAACACCTGAGGAAAGAACCAATAGGAGAGACAGATATAGAGGCAATAACACCAGAGGAAAGAACCAAGAGGAGAGACAGATATAGAGGCAATAACACCAGAGGAAAGAACCAAGAGGAGAGACAGATATAGAGGCAATAACACCTGAGGAAAGAACCAAGAGGAGAGACAGATATAGAGGCAATAACACCTGAGGAAAGAACCAAGAGGAGAGACAGATATAGAGAAGATAATCAAGGAGGTGATGGAGACCAGGTGAGTGACAGATATAGAGAAGATAATCAAGGAGGTGATGGAGACCAGGTGAGTGACAGATATAGAGAAGATAATCAAGGAGGTGATGGAGTCCAGGTGAGAGACAGATATAGAGAAGATAATCAAGGAGGAGTCCAGGTGAGTGACAGATATAGAGAAGATAATCAAGGAGGTAATGGAGTCCAGGTGAGTCCTGAGGACGGCTCACCTCTCACAGTTCTGGGCGACTTTAACCTCCCCACGTCTACCTTTGACTCTTTCCTCTCTGCCTCCTTCTTTCCACTCCTCTCCTCTTTTGACCTCAACCTCTCACCTTCCCCCCCTACTCACAAGGCAGGCAATACGCTCGACCTCATCTTTACTAGATGCTGTTCTTCCACTAACCTCATTGCAACTCCCCTCCAAGTCTCCGACCACTGCCTTGTATCCTTTTCCCTCTCGCTCTCATCCAACACCTCCCACACTGCCCTACTCGGATGGTATCGCGCCGTCCCAACCTTCGCTCTCTCTCCCCGCTACTCTCTCCTCTTCCATCCTATCATCTCTTCCCTCCGCTCAAACCTTCTCCCACCTATCTCCTGATTCTGCCTCCTCAACCCTCCTCTCCTCCCTCTCTGCATCCCTTGACTCTCTATGTCCCCTATCCTCCAGGCCGGCTCGGTCCTCCCCTCCCGCTCCGTGGCTCGATGACTCATTGCGAGCTCACAGAACAGGGCTCCGGGCAGCCGAGCGGAAATGGAGGAAAACTCGCCTCCCTGCGGACCTGGCATCCTTTCACTCCCTCCCTCTCTACATTTTCCTCCTCTGTCTCTGCTGCTAAAGCCACTTTCTACCACGCTAAATTCCAAGCATCTGCCTCTAACCCTAGGAAGCTCTTTGCCACCTTCTCCTCCCTCCTGAATCCTCCGCCCCCTCCCCCCTCCTCCTCTCTGCAGATGACTTCGTCAACCATTTTGAAAAGAAGGTCGACGACATCCGATCCTCGTTTGCTAAGTCAAACGACACCGCTGGTTCTGCTCACACTGCCCTACCCTGTGCTCTGACCTCTTTCTCCCCTCTCTCTCCAGATGAAATCTCGCGTCTTGTGACGGCCGGCCGCCCAACAACCTGCCCGCTTGACCCTATCCCCTCCTCTCTTCTCCAGACCATTTCCGGAGACCTTCTCCCTTACCTCACCTCGCTCATCAACTCATCCCTGACCGCTGGCTACGTCCCTTCCATCTTCAAGAGAGCGAGAGTTGCACCGCTTCTGAAAAAACCTACACTCGATCCCTCCGATGTCAACAATTACAGACCAGTATCCCTTCTTTCTTTTCTCTCCAAAACTCTTGAACGTGCCGTCCTTGGCCAGCTCTCCCGCTATCTCTCTCTGAATGACCTTCTTGATCCAAATCAGTCAGGTTTCAAGACTAGTCATTCAACTGAGACTGCTCTCCTCTGTATCACGGAGGCGCTCCGCACTGCTAAAGCTAACTCTCTCCTCTGCTCTCATCCTTCTAGATCTATCGGCTGCCTTCGATACTGTGAACCATCAGATCCTCCTCTCCACCCTCTCCGAGTTGGGCATCTCCGGCGCGGCCCACGCTTGGATTGCGTCCTACCTGACAGGTCGCTCCTACCAGGTGGCCTGGCGAGAATCTGTCTCCTCACCACGCGCTCTCACCACTGGTGTCCCCCAGGGCTCTGTTCTTGGCCCTCTCCTATTCTCGCTATACACCAAGTCACTTGGCTCTGTCATAACCTCACATGGTCTCTCTTATCATTGCTATGCAGACGACACACAATTAATCTTCTCCTTTCCCCCTTCTGATGACCAGGTGGCGAATCGCATCTCTGCATGTCTGGCAGACATATCAGTGTGGATGACGGATCACCACCTCAAGCTGAACCTCGGCAAGACGGAGCTGCTCTTCCTCCCGGGAAGGACTGCCCGTTCCATGATCTCGCCATCACGGTTGACAACTCCATTGTGTCCTCCTCCCAGAGCGCCAAGAACCTTGGCGTGATCCTGGACAACACCCTGTCGTTCTCAACCAACATCAAGGCGGTGGCCCGTTCCTGTAGGTTCATGCTCTACAACATCCGCAGAGTACGACCCTGCCTCACACAGGAAGCGGCGCAGGTCCTAATCCAGGCACTTGTCATCTCCCGTCTGGATTACTGCAACTCGCTGTTGGCTGGGCTCCTGCCTGTGCCATTAAACCCCTTCAACTCATCCAGAACGCCGCAGCCCGTCTGGTGTTCAACCTTCCCAAGTTCTCTCACGTCACCCCGCTCCTCCGTTCTCTCCACTGGCTTCCAGTTGAAGCTCGCATCCGCTACAAGACCATGGTGCTTGCCTACGGAGCTGTGAGGAACGGCACCTCAGTACCTCCAGGCTCTGATCAGGCCCTACACCCAAACAAGGGCACTGCGTTCATCCACCTCTGGCCTGCTCGCCTCCCTACCACTGAGGAAGTACAGCTCCCGCTCAGCCCAGTCAAAATTGTTCGCTGCCCTGGCCCCCCAATGGTGGAACAAACTCCCTCACGACGCCAGGACAGCGGAGTCAATCACCACCTTCCGGAGACACCTGAAACCCCACCTCTTTAAGGAATACCTAGGATAGGATAAGTAATCCCTCTCACCCCACCCCCCTTAAGTTTTAGATGCACTATTGTTAAGTGACTGTCCCACTGGATGTCATAAGGTGAATGCACCAATTTGTAAGTCGCTCTGGATAAGAGCGTCTGCTAAATGACTTAAATGTAATGTAAATGTAAATGACAGATATAGAGAAGATAATCAAGGAGGTGATGGAGTCCAGGTGAGTGACAGATATAGAGAAGATAATCAAGGAGGAGTCCAGGTGAGTGACAGATATAGAGAAGATAATCAAGTAGGTAATGGAGTCCAGGTGAGTGACAGATAGAGGGAAGATAATCAAGGAGGTGATGGAGTCCAGCTGAGTGACAGATATAGGGAAGATAATCAAGGAGGTGATGGAGTCCAGGTGAGTGACAGATATAGAGAAGATAATCAAGGAGGTAATGGAGTCCAGGTGAGTGTCATGAGGTGCAGGTGCGCGAGACGATGGTGACAGGTGTGCGGGATGATCAGCGGCCTGATGGCTTAGAGGACGGAGAGGGAGAAAACGTGACACATCCCTAGAGCAGTACAATAATATGAGCACATACATACACACATACATACACTCTTCAACAGGGCCCATAGGGAATGGGGTGGCATTCAGGATGCACACACTGAACAGCCTCCTCAAGCATCCAAACCTGCATATTCTACTTGATCTGTATCAGTTGGCATTTTGTATAAAATGTTTGCTAACATTGAAAAAGACAGACAGACAGACAGACAGACAGACAGACAGACAGACAGACAGACAGACAGACAGACAGACAGACAGACAGACAGACAGACAGACAGACAGACAGACAGACAGACAGACAGACAGACAGACAGACAGACAGACAGACAGGCAGACAGACAGACAGACAGACAGACAGACAGACAGACAGACAGACGGGAGATATGAAGTCATCATCAACAGGACACTGCTGAGTCATCATGATCTCCGGGTGACAGTTGAATGAACTTCCTGATTCCAAAGCGGGTCCTTTTCCTCTCTGTATCCACATTCCAAAGCGGGTCCTTTTCCTCTCTGTATCCACATTCCAAAGCGGGTCCTTTTCCTCTCTGTATCCACATTCCAAAGCGGGTCCTTTTCCTCTCTGTATCCACATTCCAAAGCGGGTCCTTTTCCTCTCTGTATCCGCATTCCAAAGCGGGTCCTTTTCCTCTCTGTATCCACATTCCAAAGCGGGTCCTTTTCCTCTCTGTATCCACATTCCAAAGCGGGTCCTTTTCCTCTCTGTATCCACATTCCAAAGCGGGTCCTTTTCCTCTCTGTATCCGCATTCCAAAGCGGGTCCTTTTCCTCTCTGTATCCACATTCCAAAGCGGGTCCTTTTCCTCTCTGTATCCACATTCCAAAGCGGGTCCTTTTCCTCTCTGTATCCACATTCCAAAGCGGGTCCTTTTCCTCTCTGTATCCGCATTCCAAAGCGGGTCCTTTTCCTCTCTGTATCCGCACGACCGTCTCTGGACGTCTGCAATTTTTGAAACGTTTATGTTGCACATTTAGCAGTTCCTGCCTCGTTTCTACCCCAGGACGAGGAGGGAGATGAGCACGTTGTTCTAACTATGGACTGCGTGTAGTTGAGATGTTGTCCTACCTATGTACTGTGTGTAGTGTGTAGTTGAGATGTTGTCCTACCTATGTACTGTGTGTAGTGTGTAGTTGAGATGTTGTTCTACCTATGTACTGTGTGTAGTGTATAGTTGAGATGTTGTCCTACCTATGTACTGTGTGTAGTTGAGATGTTGTTCTACCTATGTACTGTGTGTAGTGTGTAGTTGAGATGTTGTTCTACCTATGTACTGTGTGTAGTTGAGATGCTGTTCTACCTATGTACTGTGTGTAGTTGAGATGCTGTTCTACCTATGTACTGTGTGTAGTGTGTAGTTGAGATGCTGTTCTACCTATGTACTGTGTGTAGTGTATAGTTGAGATGTTGTCCTACCTATGTACTGTGTGTAGTTGAGATGTTGTTCTACCTATGTACTGTGTGTGTAGTGTGTAGTTGAGATGTTGTTCTACCTATGTACTGTGTGTAGTGTGTAGTTGAGATGTTGTTCTACCTATGTACTGTGTGTAGTTGAGATGCTGTTCTACCTATGTACTGTGTGTAGTGTGTAGTTGAGATGTTGTCCTACCTATGTACTGCGTGTAGTTGAGATGTTGTCCTACCTATGTACTGTGTGTAGTTGAGATGTTGTTCTACCTATGTACTGTGTGTACTGTGTAGTTGAGATGTTGACGAAACATGACATATGTACTGTGTGTAGTTGAGCTGTTGTTCTACCTATGTACTGTGTGTAGTTGAGATGTTGTCCTACCTATGTACTGTGTGTAGTGTGTAGTTGAGATGTTGTCCTACCTATGTACTCTGTGTAGTTGAGATGTTGTCCTACCTATGTACTGTGTGTAGTGTGTAGTTGAGATGTTGTCCTACCTATGTACTGTGTGTAGTGTGTAGTTGAGATGTTGTTCTACCTATGTACTGTGTGTAGTTGAGATGTTGTTCTACCTATGTACTGTGTGTAGTTGAGATGTTGTCCTACCTATGTACTGTGTTGAGATACCTATGTACTGAGATGTTGTCCTACCTATGTACTGTGTGTAG
>NW_025750834.1:0-17510 GCF_021184085.1 Oncorhynchus gorbuscha | reverse complement strand
TGGTATAATGAGTGGTAAATCCAGGCTGACACAGGCCTGGTGTAGTTTCAACATGTTGTACTCTAGAGACACAGCCTATTGTACTTACAATGTAAATGCTTGCAATATTTCCAAGATGTTTGTGTGAGTGAATGAAAAATGTCTCAAGGTCTGTAGTTGACATCCCCAGACCAGATACGTCATTATAACAGACCTGTCTACCTGACGGCAGCCACTCGGGGACAAGCGACTGGCATTGTCCACCTCCATGGAGAAATATTGCCTGTATAAAACACATACAACTCTGCCTGGCACATGGAACAATGTTGTCTTAATGCTGTGGCCCACAGTAGACATGTGATGCTTTAAGTGATGCTGTGATAGAACTGCATGTTAGTCACCACTGGCGTTGTTGTGGTGTTCCCTCCTCCCTGTCTACAGGGCATAAATCAGGTGGTTATGGCATCAGCTGCTAGGCCTACACGAGGTGAGACTGCCCGACCATAGAACATGAATAGGACGTGCAATACAATACACAGATTCAGCACCCAACCATAACCTGAGTAGGAGCACATTGCCTATTTTGTCACACGACTGACTGACCAGCTGTCTTGATATAATTTGTAGAGTGTTTTGTTATTCCCTGTCTACCCAGTTGGTAGATGTAGAATTATCACTGGCCACAGCACATGGACCTCATGGCTACACTAATACTACAGCCACAACACAAGGGCTGGCTGACATTGACCTACAGACACAGTCTGTCTGCCCTCCAACACACTCACTTTGTCCTTCAGGGTTCACTCACAATAAGGGATGTCTAGTCAGTACTCAGGCAACATGGCCGAATATCACTCTACTGTATCAGAGATGTGCTTGGTTTCTAAACGGAGTGAAAGGGATATAGCATGTCTGTATAGAGGAGCTGTGTGTGTGTGCGTGCATGTGTGTGGAGATCACCAGCAACCGGGCAGGTAGCAGTGGTGGTTGATGATAAAGAGAGGAGGGAGGGAGAGAGAGGGGGAGAGGGACAGCAAGAGGAGTGACGAGAGGAGATGAGGAGAGGGCAGGAGAAGAAAGCTGAGAGGAGAGGAGACGAGACGAGACGATGGAAGAAGAGAGGAGAGAGGAGAGGAGAGGAGAGGGCAGGAGAGGAGAGAGGAGAGGAGAGGAGAGGGCAGGAGAAGAAAGCTGAGAGGAGAGGAGATGAGACGAGACGATGGAAGAAGAGAGGAGAGAGGAGAGGAGAGGATGGGAGAAGAGAGGAGAGAATAGGAGGATAGGGAGTACAGGCAAGAAGGAGAATAGGAGGAGAGAATAGGAGGAGAGGAGAGGAGAGAATAGGAGGAGAGGAGAGAATAGGAGGAGAGAGGGAGAGAGTGTAGAAGAAAGAGGAGTGAGGATAGAAGAAAGCAGAGAGGAGAGGAGACAAGAGGAGAGGGAAGGAGAGGAGAGGGGAGAAACGAGAAGAGAAACAAGAAGAGAACAGGACAGAAGAGGAGGAGAGGATAGGAGAGAGAGTGGAGGCAAGAAGAGGAGAGAAGGGAAAAGGAGGAGAGGAAAAACAAGAAGAGGAAAGGAGAGGAGAGAAGACAAGAGGGGAGGAGAGGACTGGAGAGGAGGAGAGAGTAGGAGGAGATGAGGAGAGAGTAGGAGGAGAGGGAGTACAGGAGAGAGGAGAGGAGGAGAGAGTAGAAGCAAGGAGAGGAGGAGAGAGAGTAGAGGAAAGAAGAGGCTGGGAGTGGAGAGAAGAGGAGAGGAGGACAGTGAGATAAAGGAGAGAAGTGCCAAGCATGCACATTTGCTACTGCAGGGTTTCACATTTCACAGTCCACTGGGCCAAGCCTGCAGGAGCAGATATATGTAGAGATGGAGAGAGATAGAGAGTCAAAGAAAAAGAAAAGCATGAAGAGACAGACATGGAGCTGGACTGACTGACCGGCTTTCCCTTTGACTGACCAGGGAATCTGCCCCGGAGTATCTCTTGTGTTATCCTGACCCTGTCTTCAGCCAGCCGGCTGCGTGCGTGCGTGCGTGCGTGCGTGCGTGTGTGTGTGTGTGTGTGTGTGTTGTAATCCTCAGTAGGGCCCCAGCTGCTTTCTCACACAGCATGCAGACTGGAGGAGGAGAGCACTTACACTCTCCCTCTCTCCCTCTCTCCCTCTCTCCCTCTCCCTCCCTCCCTCCCTCCCTCCCTCCCTCCCTCCCTCCCTCCCTCCCTCCCTCCCTCCCTCTCTCTCTCTCTCTCCCTCCCTCCCTCCCTCCCTCCTCTCTCTCTCTCTCCCTCCCTCCCTCCCTCCCTCTCCCCCTCCCTCCCTCCCTCCCTCCCTCCCTCCCTCCTTCCCTTCCTCCTTTTCTCCCTCCTTCCCACCTCCTTAGCTCGTTCATATGAAATGAAGAATCAACTCCCAACGGGATTTTCAGACTGCAGCACTCTGGTTAGTGTGTAAGAGGACGTGTAAAATCACACACACACACACACACACACACACACACACACACACACACACACACACACACACACACACACACACACACACACACACACACACACACACACACACACACACACACACACACACACACACACACACACACCAAACACACACACACACCACACACACACACACACACACACACACACACACACACACACACACACACACACACACACACACACACACACCAAACACACACACACACACACACACACACACACACACACACACACACACACACACACACACACACACACACACACACACACACACACACACACACACACACACACACACACACACACACACACACACACACACACACACACACACACACACACACACACACACACACACACACACACACACACACACACACACACACACACACACATACACAAACAAATACACACAAAAACACACACACGTGTGAGGACATGACCTCTGAGACTGTGTGTTGTTCTGTATGGGGAGATACAGGATATATCTAGCTTATTCTATTTCTGTCTTCACCACCAAGCCTGCAGTCCTCTCTAACTTATTCTATATCGGTCTTCACCACCAAGCTTGCAGTCCTCTCTAATTTATTCTATATCTGCCTTCACCACCAAGCCTGCAGTCCTCTCTAGCTTATTCTATATCGGTCTTCACCCCCAAGCCTGCAGTCCTCTCTAGCTTATTCTATATCTGTCTTCACCCCCAAGCCTGCAGTCCTCTCTAGCTTATTCTATATCTGCCTTCACCACCAAGCCTGCAGTCCTCTCTAACTTATTCTATATCTGCCTTCACCACCAAGCCTGCAGTCCTCTCTAGTTTATTCTATATCTTCCTTCACCACCAAGCCTGCAGTCCTCTCTAACTTATTCTATATCTGCCTTCAGATATAGGAGCAGTCTTCAATTCAGCCATTCACTTATGGAGGGATTCATTCAATTCAATTATAGTATTTTTCCATACATTTTTCATTAATTTCTCAATTCGTAGTGAGAAAACCCTGAAATATTGTCAGACGTGCAGTAACTTGTATGATAAATCACTATCATCATCTGATATGATGCAGATCTCTACATTTCCAAGTTATGAAGTGACGTAATAGCAATTGTATCAAACCATCTCAAAGGAATCGGCAAGAAGAAGAGGTTGGTGAGCAAAGCTTTGTCCCAGGAATCCAATAGATCATCAGCATGTGGAGGAGAGGACAGAGATTGTCCTGAGATGACATCACTCATGACACACGCTTTATGAAAGGGAGCCTCATGTTGTTGAGCGTCATTTCTCAGGAGGGCGTTACTCAGCGCTCAGGAGACACTATCTTATGACTGAGCGGCCATTTCTTAGAAAACAGGAGGACAGAATTCAAGAGGAAATAGGCTTTGGTGACCTGGAGCAGAATAAAATAAGAATTTCCATCTCAGATGGACGAATGAAGTTCTATTCTAGTTGCTGTATATAAATCAAAACAAATCAAATAAAATGTATTGATATAGCCCTTCTTACATCAGCTGATATCTCAAAGTGCTGTACAGAAACCCAGCCTAAAACCCCAAACAGCAAGCAATGCAGGTGTAGAAGCACGGTGGCTAGGAAAAACTCTCTAGAAAGGCCGAAACCTAAAGAGGAACCAGGCTATGTGGGGTGACCAGTCCTCTTCTGGCTGTGCTGGGTGGAGATTATAACAGAACATGGCCAAGATGTTCAAATGTTCATAAATGACCAGCATGGTCGAATAATAATAAGGCAGAACAGTTGAAACTGGAGCAGTAGCACGGCCAGGTGGACTGGGGACAGCAAGGAGTCATCATGTCAGGTAGTCCTGGGGCATGGTCCTAGGGCTCAGGTCCTCCGAGAGAAAGAAAGAAAGAAAGAAAGAAAGAAAGAAAGAAAGAAAGAAAGAAAGAAAGAAAGAAAGAAAGAAAGAAAGAAAGAAAGAAAGAAAGAAAGAAAGAAAGAAGGAGAGAATTAGAGAACGCACACTTAGATTCACACAGGACACCGAATAGGACAGGATAAGTACTCCAGATATAACAAACTGACCCTAGCCCCCGACACATAAACTACTGCAGCATAAATACTGGAGGCTGAGACAGGAGGGGTCAGGAGACACTGTGGCCCCATACGAGGACACCCCCGGACAGGGCCAAACAAACACTTTGCCAAAGCACAGCCCCCACACCACTAGAGAGATATCTTCAACCACCAACTTACCATCCTGAGACAAGGCTGAGTATAGCCCACAAAGATCTCCGCCATGGCACAACCCAAGGGGGGGCGCCAACCCAGACAGGATGACCACATCAGTGAATCAACCCACTCAGGTGACGCTCCCCTTCCAGGGACGGCATGAGAGAGCCCCAGTAAGCCAGTGACTCAGCCCCTGTAATAGGGTTAGAGGCAGAGAATCCCAGTGGAAAGGGGAACCGGCCAGGCAGAGACAGCAAGGGTGGTTCGTTGCTCCAGAGCCTTTCCGTTCACCCTCCCACTCCTGGGCTAGACTACACTCAATCATATGACCCACTGAAGAGATGAGTCTTCAGTAAAGACTTAAAGGTTGAGACTGAGTTTGCGTCTCTGACATGGGTAGGCAGACCGTTCCATAAAAATGGAGCTCTATAGGTGAAAGGCCTGCCTCCAGCTGTTTGTTTAGAAGTTATAGGGACAATTAGGAGGCCTGCATCTTGTGACCGTAGCGTACGTGTAGGTATGTACGGCAGGACCAAATCAGAGAGATAGGTAGGAGCAAGCCCTGCTTTGTAGGTTAGCAGTAAAACCTTGAAATCAGCCCTTGCTTTGACAGGAAGCCAGTGTAGGGAGGCTAGCACTGGAGTAATATGATAACATTTTTTGGTTCTAGTCAGGATTCTAGCAGCCGTATTTAGCACTAACTGAAGTTTATTTAGTGCTTTATCCGGGTAGCCGGATAGTAGAGCATTGCAGTAGTCTAACCTAGAAGTGACAAAAGCATGGATACATTTTTCTGCATCATTTTTGGACAGAAAGTTTCTGATTTTTGCAATGTTACGTAGATGGAAAAAAGCTGTCCTTGAAATGGTCTTTATATGTTCTTCAAAAGAGAGATCAGGGTATATAAACTAACACAGACTGGACCACCAGGCTAATCTAATGTATATACACTAACACAGACTGGACCACCAGGCTAATCTAATGTATATAAACTAACATAGACTGGACCACCAGGCTAATATAGTATATATAAACTAACATAGACTGGACCACCAGGCTAATCTAATGTATATAAACTAACATAGACTGGACCACCAGGCTAATCTAATGTATATAAACTAACATAGACTGGACCACCAGGCTAATCTAATGTATATAAACTAACACAGACTGGACCACCAGGCTAATATAATATATATAAACTAACATAGACTGGACCACCAGGCTAATCTAATGTATATAAACTAACATAGACTGGACCACCAGGCTAATCTAATGTACATAAACTAACACAGACTGGACCACCAGGCTAATATAATATATATAAACTAACATAGACTGGACCACCAGGCTAATATAGTATATATAAACTAACATAGACTGGACCACCAGGCTAATATAATATATATAAACTAACATAGACTGGACCACCAGGCTAATATAGTATATATAAACTAACATAGACTGGACCACCAGGCTAATATAATGTATATAAACTAACACAGACTGGACCACCAGGCTAATCTAATGTATATAAACTAACACAGACTGGACCACCAGGCTAATATAATGTATATAAACTAACACAGACTGGACCACCAGGCTAATCTAATGTATATAAACTAACACAGACTGGACCACCAGGCTAATCTAATGTATATAAACTAACACAGACTGGACCACCAGGCTAATATAATATATATAAACTAACATAGACTGGACCACCAGGCTAATCTAATGTATATAAACTAACACAGACTGGACCACCAGGCTAATCTAATGTATATAAACTAACACAGACTGGACCACCAGGCTAATCTAATGTATATAAACTAACACAGACTGGACCACCAGGCTAATCTAATGTATATAAACTAACACAGACTGGACCACCAGGCTAATCTTAATGTATATAAACTAACACAGACTGGACCACCAGGCTAATCTAATGTATATAAACTAACACAGACTGGACCACAGACTGTATATAAACTAACACAGGACCACCAGGCTAATCTAATGTAATATAAACTAACACAGACTGGACCACCAGGCTAATCTAATGTATATAAACTAACACAGACTGGACCACAGACTGGACCACCAGGCTAATCTAATGTATATAAACTAACACAGACTGGACCACCAGGCTAATCTAATGTATATAAACTAACACAGACTGGACCACCAGGCTAATCTAATGTATATAAACTAAGACAGACTGGACCACCAGGCTAATATAATATATATAACCTAACATAGACTGGACCACCAGGCTAATATAATATATATAAACTAACATAGACTGGACCACCAGGCTAATATAATGTATATAAACTAACATAGACTGGACCACCAGGCTAATATAATGTATATAAACTAACATAGACTGGACCACCAGGCTAATATAATATATATAAACTAACATAGACTGGACCACCAGGCTAATATAATATATATAAACTAACACAGACTGGACCACCAGGTCAATCTAATGTATATAAACTAACACAGACTGGACCACCAGGCTAATCTAATGTATATAAACTAACACAGACTGGACCACCAGGCTAATCTAATGTATATAAACTAACACAGACTGGACCACCAGGCTAATCTAATGTATATAAACTAACACAGACTGGACCACCAGGCTAATCTAATGTATATAAACTAACACAGACTGGACCACCAGGCTAATATAGTATATAAACTAACACAGACTGGACCACAGACTGGACCACCAGGCTAATCTAATGTATATAAACTAACATAGACTGGACCACCAGGCTAATATAGTATATAAACTAACACAGACTGGACCACAGACTGGACCACCAGGATAATCTAATGTATATAAACTAACACAGACTGGACCACCAGGCTAATCTAATGTATATAAACTACCACAGACTGGACCACCAGGCTAATCTAATGTATATAAACTAACACAGACTGGACCACCAGGCTAATCTAATGTATATAAACTAACACAGACTGGACCACCAGGCTAATCTAATGTATATAAACTAACACAGACTGGACCACCAGGCTAATCTAATGTATATAAACTAACACAGACTGGACCACCAGGCTAATATAATGTATATAAACTAACACAGACTGGACCACCAGGCTAATCTAATGTATATAAACTAACACAGACTGGACCACAGACTGGACCACCAGGCTAATCTAATGTATATAAACTAACACAGACTGGACCACCAGGCTAATCTAATGTATATAAACTAACACAGACTGGACCACCAGGCTAATCTAATGTATATAAACTAAGACAGACTGGACCACCAGGCTAATATAATATATATAAACTAACATAGACTGGACCACCAGGCTAATATAATATATATAAACTAACATAGACTGGACCACCAGGCTAATATAATGTATATAAACTAACATAGACTGGACCACCAGGCTAATATAATATATATAAACTAACATAGACTGGACCACCAGGCTAATATAATATATATAAACTAACATAGACTGGACCACCAGGCTAATATAATATATATAAACTAACACAGACTGGACCACCAGGTCAATCTAATGTATATAAACTAACACAGACTGGACCACCAGGCTAATCTAATGTATATAAACTAACACAGACTGGACCACCAGGCTAATCTAATGTATATAAACTAACACAGACTGGACCACCAGGCTAATCTAATGTATATAAACTAACACAGACTGGACCACCAGGCTAATCTAATGTATATAAACTAACACAGACTGGACCACCAGGCTAATATAATGTATATAAACTAACACAGACTGGACAACCAGGTCTATCTAACGTATCTAACACTGAACAATAGAGTTCAGAGTTCAATTCAGACCAGATACAAAGACTGACAGCATGGAGATTCTTAATGAGATTTCTATTGCACTGTCAGGGAGAAAAATGACATGCAAACAAGCATTAGAAGGCTGTTGCTAAAAGCAAGCCCTCATTATTCAACTGGCATTCAAGCACTCCAATGTGAATAGTTTCATAATCATCATGTTGTGTGTGTCTGTCTGTGTCACCCTCTGACCTCAGAACACATCTTTTAAGTGATCGGACCACAATGCACTCTGCCTGCTCCTCCAAGAGGTGAGCTCGTCATTCAACAAGCGAGAATATGATTGCGAGTGATGGGTGGGTGATGCATTGAAAAGGAGGCGACGGAGAGGTGGAGTGTTGATGAAGTAAAGAAGAGGATGGAGGGAGGAGACGATGCGTTCATTTGTCTGGCTCGTCTCATTCAGAGGAGTGCCTGTCACGTCAGTAGCACCCTCTTGGAGAGACGATGAGAGGAGAGGGGGGAAGAGGGGATGAGGAGGAGGAGGAGAAAAGGGGAGGGAAAGCACATCTTTATGTATGGATTCTGTCATCTCCGCGCTGGACGAGCACGTCGAGCATATCTGGCAACCCTGCCCTGGGGGGATTTGATTAACAGTGGGGAGAGGGAGCCAGTCATTTATTCTCACACCAGACTCACACATGGCCAGGCAATGACTTTCACATCATTTGAGTGGAGATGGGAAGCTGTTACAGTGCTTTAGAGTGATCCGACATGCCTCGTCGCAATTCATCCTGGCATTGCAACCAGAGCGAGAGAGAGGGTTCAGACATTTCCGACATGTCCTTAAAATTTGGCATTTTGGCAATTCTTCTATCCTCTCTCTGTCTCGGTCTGTCTTCCTGCCGGTCTGTCTTCCTGCCTGTCTCTGTTTCGTTCTCTCTCCTGTCTGTCTCTCACACTCAGCATTGGTGAGGAACTGGAAGACTGAGAAGGTTCATCATTGTTGTTATCTAAGACCATGGAGTTTTGTTCCAACTGAACACAGTGTACCAAGGATACATGGTACTTTACTTGTCTGCCCTATTCTTCTATAACCTTTAACCCCAGACAAACGTTAGTGGAAGGTGTCCTAGCATGCCAAATCAGTGATCAACCGCTGTTGACAACCAAACACAAATCAACCTCAGATCTCTAGTCTAGCAACACCTGTTGCTAAGCAGCCGGCACCGAGCACCAGGCAGGCTTAGGATCATTTGTTTGTTTAGTCTGGAACAATAATCCCACCTACCCATGGAACATCGAGGTCTAGAGAAGGGAGATGTCAAATCTGTTTTCTCCATCCTCATTTATTCCATTCCTCACCTTTCTGGTAAAGTGGATTGGAGGAGAGGATCCCAGGACCCTGCCCTCTGACCTCCTCCTCCTATGCTCTTTGAGAGAGAGGAGAGGAATGGAGGAAACAAGGACAGAGGAAGCAAGGATTGACATCTAGTAACAGCCAAAGAGTCCTTTACTGTGACGTGGAAGGAGAGAGTTAAACAGTAGTGCACTTTAGATCAGAAGTAGTGCACTTTAGATCAGAAGTAGTGCACCTTAGATCAGAAGTAGTGCACTTTAGATCAGAAGTAGTGCACTTTAGATCAGAAGTAGTGCACTTTAGATCAGAAGTAGTGCACTTTAGATCAGAAGTAGTGCACTAGATATGAAAAGGGATGCCCTTTCAGATTCACCCAGAGACAGAATGGGGAAGCCTTACAGACAGGAACATAGTGCAGGATAAACGTCTGTGGCTTAGGCACGGTTCAGCCTCTGTCATATTGGTAGTTACCCATGGATGAGGGAGATTGGGATATAGAGTTACCCATGGATGACGGTGAGGGAGATTGGGATATAGAGTTACCCATGGATGACGGTGAGGGAGATTGGGATATAGAGTTACCCATGGATGAGGGAGATTGGGATATAGAGTTACCCATGGATGAGGGAGATTGGGATATAGAGTTACCCATGGATGAGGGAGATTGGGATATAGAGTTACCCATGGATGAGGGAGATTGGGATATAGAGTTACCCATGGATGACGGAGATTGGGATATAGAGTTACCCATGGATGATGGTGAGGGAGATTGGGATATAGAGTTACCCATGGATGATGGTGAGGGAGATTGGGATATAGAGTTACCCATGGATGATGGCGAGGGAGATTGGGATATAGAGTTACCCATGGATGATGGTGAGGGAGATTGGGATGAATGAGAGAGTGAGGGACTGATCACATGAGAGAACAGTTCAGTAATGGGAACATGGAGGCATGTGGTTAGGTTCAGAATGTAAAGTGACCTTGGCTTCCTTTACTGAGAAAAGGTTGGATGCTGAAGATGTGGTGGTTTTGAGTTGCCCAATAAGAGGTGTGTGTGTGTGTGTGTGTGTGTGTGTGTGTGTGTGTGTGTGTGTGTGTGTGTGTGTGTGTGTGTGTGTGTGTGTGTGTGTGTGTGTGTGTGTGTGTGTGTGTGTGTGTGTGTGTGTGTGTGTGTGTGTGTGTGTGTGTGTGTGTGTGTGTGTGTGTGTGTGAGAGAGGTTCCTGTGTGTGTCTTCAGCTCTGTGGCCCAATATGCAAACCCAGCGGTATTTCCATATGCTCTGAGTAATCATTTCCTCAGTTCCAACACGACCTGGCCGCTCTCCAGTCAGCCAGTGTGTGTCAGGACCTCGATGTAATGTCCTCCCCCCTCCCTCCCTCTGCTGTCTCTCACTCAGAGCAACGCAGGCTGCTGGCTGGACCCGGCTACTGGAATACAATATGCACCATCAGCTGTAGTGCATCAGTGGTGGTTAGGCTACGGCTATACTATAGACAGTAATGCCCAGGCTTTAGCTCAGAGGGCTAAGTTCAGACCTAGATTTGAACCCTGGTTGTGGTTGTACATTGTGGTTCACCACAATAGCAGCTACAGGCTAACTCTGCTGGGATTGGAGGAGAGGAGGGTGGCTGGTTTTACAGAAACTAATGCTAGGCTGCTGAACTGGCAAATAGTCTCCAGACTAAATAGAGACCATCTTCTCCCCCAGTGATTTGATGAATCCTGGGGCAAGTCATTCTTCACGGTCTTCTTCTGACATCAGTGGCCTGGTTTTGATCAGTACTATTGGTCTGTCTCATTGCACTATCAGTATAGACCTATAGAAGGCCTATATTTGGCCAAAGAGGACCCCATTCAAGCAGTTGATCCTATTTACTGTAATCTTGTGACCCCAGTTCCTGTCCTGCAGCCATTTTAGAGCAAATGTATGTCTATGATCTTCTGTCTCCCAGGCAATATACAATGGACTGCATCCCCCACCTCTCCCTGGCCCACTACTGTACACTCTTGGCCTAGATAGGCCATAAACATTTGGTTATTAAAAGGAGGAAATTAATTACCCAGTCAAACAAATGGCTTCAGTGTAACGTTGGGCGCCTCAGACAGTTCCAACAGGGGGAAGTTATTTGGGTCGCTAGATATTTTAGTCCCGGTGATGTTGCCGGGAATACCTTAGGGAACAGACTGGGTTTTATAAGAGAGACCATCAATAATTTTGGAGTCTGTGTGTCTGAGGGGGAGGCGGTGTGTGTGTGTGTGTGTGTCTGTGTGTCTGGAGGGGGAGGCGGTGTGTGTGTGTGTGTGTGTGTGTGTGTGTGTGTGTGTGTGTGTGTGTGTGTGTGTGTGTGTGTGTGTGTGTGTGTGTGTGTGTGTGTGTGTGTGTGTGTGTGTGTGTGTGTGTGTGTGTGTGTGTGTGTGTGTGTGAGAGAGAGAGAGAGTGAATGAGAGAGGGAGCTATAGCAAGGCAGTGATCTGTGTACATTATTACCTGTATGCTTCTACATGCCCTACTGTATAATGATGTGTTCTTGTCGTAGCTGGCTGGGACCACTCTGTCTATGAGGTTCAGTGGAGCAGGTCCCAGGTGTCTGCTGGGACCATTCTGTCTATGAGGTTCAGTAGAGTAGGTCCCATGTGTTCACTTAAATCGCAACTAGTCGGAATTATTTAAGCCTGAACTGGTGCAACCAGTGAACCCACAGCCAAGGGACTGTGGGCCAGTGTTTTCCTCCCAAACAGTCCCTCATAGCTCCAACCAACCAGGCAACATCAAGCACAACTCTGCACACAGTCCATTATGGGAAGCATTCATTCAAACACTCACCTCAAGCAAATGTGACTGATCTCTGTGTGCAAAGTGAATGGCGCTCTCTCGGTGAGTGGTGAACAAACACAGGCAATACTAGCCCAGATATGGCTCGTAGAAAGATGAGTTGGGAGAAGGTTGTGTTTGGGTTGAGATGAGGTCGTGTGCTACATGACTAATGTGGGTAACAAAAGATCCCTGTACTGTGAAAGAGTTGTTTTGTCTTGAGATGTGAACCTGTGGTTTAGATTGGATGGGGCTCTGGGACTGATTGGATGGGGCTCTGGGACTTTCTACCTATATGAATGTATTAATGGGGAAAAGGTTTTGTTGTGCCCTCTTCACAACTGTCTTGGTGTGTTTGGACCATGATAGTTTGTTGGTGATGTGGACACCAAGGAGCTTGAAACTCTCGACCCGCTCCACATACGGCCCTGTTGATGTTAATGGGGGTGTGTTCGGCCCTTCTTTTCCTGTAGTCCACAATCGGCTCCTTTGTCTTGCTCACGTTAAGGGAGAGGTTGTTGTCCTTGCGCCACACTGCCAGGTCTCTGACCTCCTCCCTATAGGCTGTCTCATCGCTGTCGGCGATCAGGCCTACTGTTGTGTTGTCAGCAAACTTAATGATTGTGTTGGAGTCGTGCTTGGCCACGCAGTCATGGGTGAACAGGGAGTACAGGAGGGGACTAAGCACGCACCCCTGAGGGGCCCCTGTGTTGATGATCAGTGTGGCAGATGTGTTGTTGCCCTTATCAGATAAACTTCAGTTTCACCTTTCATACTATACTGCACTAATTTCCTTTTAAATGGGACCTGCCTGCCAATCCTGAACCAATCAAATACGAGCTTACAAAACAGGCTTCCATGCCTGAACAAATCAAACACCGGCTTACAAAATAGACTTCCAAGCCTGAACCAATCAAATAGAGGCTTACAAAACCGAAATCCAGTCTCTTGTTTATTTTTACAGTGTCTGACTCATACTATGCCCTTCGTCCATGTGACAGACAGCTCACGCAGCACACACACACTCACTCACACAACACACACACAGAAGCAAAAGTCTGGTTGTAGTGCTTCCATCTTCACTAAAAAGATACTCGGCTATTAGGAAGAGGCTCGGCTATTAGGAAGAGGCTCGGCTATTAGGAAGAGGCTCGGCTATTAGGAAGAGGCTCGGCTATTAGGAAGAGGCTCGGCTATTAGGAAGAGGCTCGGCTATTAGGAAGAGGCTCGGCTATTAGGAAGAGGCTCGGCTATTAGGAAGAGGCTCGGCTATTAGGAAGAGGCTCGGCTATTAGGAAGAGGCTCGGCTATAAAAACAGGTTTAGTTATAGGGAGGAAATTGGGATTAAAGTGCTTGCACTCTGTTTCAGTATTTCACTGAGGAGGCAGACTCTGGGCAGAGGGGTGAGCAGGTTCAAGCAGAGTAGCGTGCTTCCTTCCACGGCACAGTCCTCAATCAGCACAGAACACTAAACAGGCTTTTCTTCCGTTCTATCTCTGGAGGAGAGCCCACTGCAGTGGCAACAGAGAGGTATGTTGTTCAATATTTAAGCAGCTTGGCTAATCTGTGTTCCTGAGGTTTGTTTTAAAAGTGTTCCTGTGTGAATGAAGACGGGGGAGAACGACACATTATCTCTTTCTTCTGGCTCATATACCCTCCCAGTTAAATCTGGGGGAGGGAAGTTGCACACACACACACACACACACACACACACACACACACACACACACACACACACACACACACACACACACACACACACACACACACACACACACACACACACGTAAACAATTTTGACCTCATGAACTTTAACCCCGTCACCTGAGGCCCTAACGGGGTGTGGTTACCTGCTTTCGAAAGATCCCGCCTTTTTTCCCTCTTGAACCTTAATGAACCTCATTGGAAGCGTTTTCAATGCTGTAATCAGTGGTTGGTGGAGTTGACCCTCTTGACCCCTAGTTAACCTCAATGGGGGCATATCTCAATGCGGTGGTTGGTGGACTTGACCCTCTTGACCCCTAGTTAACCTCAATGGGGGCATATCTCAATGCGGTGGTTGGTGGACTTGACCCTCTTGACCCCTAGTTAACCTCAGTGGGGCGTATCTCAATGCTGTGGTTGGTGGACTTGACCCTCTTGACCCCTAGTTAACCTCAGTGGGGGCGTATCTCAATGCTGTGGTTGGTGGACTTGACCCTCTTGACCCCTAGTTAACCTCAGTGGGGGCGTATCTCAATGCTGTGGTTGGTGGAGTTGACCCTCTTGACCCCTAGTTAACATTTACATTTACATTTAAGTCGTTTAGCAGACGCTCTTATCCAGAGCGACTTACAATTGGTACCTCAGTGGGGGCGTATCTCAATGCTGTGGTTGGTGGACTTGACCCTCTTGACCCCTAGTTAACCTCAGTGGGGGCATATCTCAATGCTGTGGTTGGTGGAGTTGACCCTCTTGACCCCTAGTTAACCTCAGTGGGGGCGTATCTCAATGCTGTAATCAGTGGAGATGACCCTCTTGATCCCCAGTTAACCCAGTGGGGGCATATCTCAATGCTGTAATCAGTGGAGATGACCCTCTTGATCCCCAGTTAACCCAGTGGGGGCATATCTCAATGCTGTAATCAGTGGAGATGACCCTCTTGATCCCCAGTTAACCCAGTGGGGGCATATCTCAGTCATAATCAGTGGTTGGTGGAGTTGACCAAATGCCCCCACTGAGGTTAACTAGGGGTCAATATCTCAATGCTGTAATCAGTGGAGATGACCCTTTGACCCCTAGTGAACCTCAGTGGTTGGCAATAATCAGTCCCATGACTGGCTATGAAATAGCCTTTCACAACCCATTTCTTCAAACACTGCACATCTGTAGACATCACACCTCAGCCCTCACTACCAGACTGTGTTTGACCTTGGCAAATCATTTACATGTTAGTCCTTCAGCAGATGCTCTTATCCAGAGCCACTTACAGGAGCAATCGGGGTTAAGTGCCTTGCACAAGGGCACATCTACAGATTTTTTAAACTAGTCTGCTCGGGATTTGAACCAGTGACCTTTCTGTTACTGTCCCAATGTTCTTAACCGCTAAGTGCCTTGCCGCCCGTAGCACCGTGCAGCAGACAGAAACAAAACCTATCTGTACAGACCCAGTTTAGCCTGTTCTCCATTCTGGACGACGTGACTTGGGTGCCCATTCTGTATCTGCACCAAGCCTGTATGAAGAGGAAGCTGACTTTTTCCGGTTCGCTGTTCCCTTTATCTCTCCCCTCTCTCTCCTCTGCCTCTGTTATTCCCCCCCCCCTCTTTCTCTCCCTCACAGCTCTTTTGTTTCGCCAAACTCATTTCCAGCCGAGTGCCATTCTCTCTGCCCTGTCATTGTGTGTGGTAATGAAGATTAGCTAGCTTGTGGCTCACAATGGGGTACCCAAATCCAGCATACAGACGACTCCAAATCCCCCCGCTAACTGTTAACCCTGGTGTAAAACGCTTGTCTCCCACCCAACCCCTATCCTAACCCACTCCAACCCTTTCTGTGAGCGTGTGTTGCGGGGGGGGGAGTAATACTCTTCGGCCGGTTCACTGGTTGAATGGGAATGGCTGTTTCCTGATTAGATTAGCGTGGATTTGGTCGCTGAGAGGGGACCTCTTGGCGAGTCGCTACACCGATAAACAGCAGCTCAACCAAAGCCAGTTAAAGAGACAAGAATCCTCTCCCCAGTGAGCTCCACTACCGTCACGCTAGTCTCTAGTCACTGGGATAATCCACTGGGCTTGGCTCCTCTCCCCACAACTTCTCTATTTCCCCAAAACTATCTCCTCTTCCTCTCCTCTTTTCTCCTCTCCCCCTTTCTCTCTCTTGTCTCCCTCCTCCTCTCCTCTTTCTCCTATTTCGCTCTTCCTCTCATGTCTTCTAATCTCTCCTCTTCTCTCATGTCTTCCCCTTCTCCTCTCCTCTCATTGTCACCTTTTCCTCTCGTCACAATTCCTCTCAAGTCCTGACAATCTTCCCCCTATCCTCTCCATCCTCTCCTCTCATTTCCACCCTCTGTTCTCACTCCTCTGCTCCTGCCTTCCTCTCATCTCCCCTGTCTTCTCCATCCTCTCCTCTCATTTCCACCCTCTGTTCTCACTCCTCTGCTCCTGCCTTCCTCTCATCTCCCCTGTCTTCTCCATCCTCTCCTCTCATTTCCACCCTCTGTTCTCACTCCTCTGCTCCTGCCTTCCTCTCATCTCCCCTGTCTTCTCCATCCTCTCCTCTCATTTCCACCCTCTGTTCTCACTCCTCTGCTCCTGCCTTCCTCTCATCTCCCCTGTCTTCTCCATCCTCCTCTCATTTCCACCCTCTGTTCTCACTCCTCTGCTCCTGCCTTCCTCTCATCTCCCCTGTCTTCTCCATCCTCTCCTCTCATTTCCACCCTCTGTTCTCACTCCTCTGCTCCTGCCTTCCTCTCATCTCCCCTGTCTTCTCCATCCTCTCCTCTCATTTCCACCCTCTGTTCTCACTCCTCTGCTCCTGCCTTCCTCTCATCTCCCCTGTCTTCTCCATCCTCTCCTCTCATTTCCACCCTCTGTTCTCACTCCTCTGCTCCTGCCTTCCTCTCATCTCCCCTGTCCTCTCCATCCTCTCTTCATTGCCAGGACACACAGGTGTTTTCACAGCACGTCACAACCAAATTAGACTGCTGATCAGAAGAAAACATTTGGTTTGCTTTTCTGAGGCACTGCATGATGTTGCCTTAGTAATTCTCCTAATCCTTAATTACTTTTCTTCTAGAAGGATTTGCATCTCGAAGCAGTCTGTCCATTTGCTGTAGAATGTGTCAGAACATATACTGACAATAGGTTGTTTACTGACAA
>NW_025750833.1:0-17516 GCF_021184085.1 Oncorhynchus gorbuscha | reverse complement strand
AGACTGTTAAAACTAACAGACTTCTAGGTCTTGGTCCTGAGGGGGATGATTTGGGTAGTAGAGACTGTTAAAACTAACAGACTTCTAGGTCTTGGTCCTGAGGGGGATGGATTTGGGTAGTAGAGACTGTTAAAACTAAACAGACTCTTCAGGGTCTTGGTCCTGAGGGGGGATGATTTGGTGAGCAGAGACTGTTAAAACTAACAGACTTCTAGGTCTTGGTCCTGAGGGGATGATTTGGGTAGTAGACTGTTAAAACTAACAGACTTCTAGGTCTTGGTCCTGAGGGGGATGATTTGGGTAGTAGAGACTGTTAAAACCAACAGACTTTCTAGGTCTTGGTCCTGAGGGGGATGATTTGGGTAGCAGAGACTGTTAAAACTAACAGACTTCTAGGTCTTGGTCCTGAGGGGATGATTTGGGTAGTAGAAACTGTTAAAACTAAAAGACTTCTAGGTCTTGGTCCTGAGGGGATGATTTAAAACTAACAGACTCTAGGTAGTTAGGGTAGACTGTTAAAACTAACAGACTTCTAGGTCTTGGTCCTGAGGGGGATGATTTGGGTAGTAGAGACTGTTAAAACTAACAGACTTCTAGGTCTTGGTCCTGGAGGGGGATGATTTGGGTAGTAGAGACTGTTAAAACGAACAGACTACTAGGGTCTTGGTCCTGGAAGGGGATGATTTGGGTAGTAGAGACTGTTAAAACTAACAGACTTCTAGGTATTGGTCCTGAGGGGGATGATTTGGGTAGTAGAGACTGGTCTAACAGTTTCAGCGGTCCTGAGAGTTTGGGTAGTGAGACTGTTAAAACTAACAGAGTTAATACTATATTATATGAGTTGTGAGACTGTTAAAACTAACAGACTTCTAGGTATTGGTCCTGGAGGGGATGATTTGGGTAGGTAGAGACTGTTAAAACTAACAGACTACTAGGTCTTGGTCCTGAGGGGGATGATTTGGGTAGTAGACTGTTAAAACTAACAGACTACTTGGTATTGGTCCTGAGGGGGATGATTTGGGTAGTACGTCCGGTCTAGTTTCAGCGACACACAGAGTTTGCTAATGTATGACAACGGAGTTACTATATTATATGAGTTGTGATTTAACCATTTGTTGTAATATATAATTCATCATGTGAATCATTTAAAATGGTCGGTATCACTGATAACAAGAGGCAATTTAAATATCATTACAGACCTGTGTGTGTGTGCGCGTAATTCTAAACATTCAGACCCAGGTGGGTGTGGCTCGTGTGTGTGCCTGTGTGTGTGTGCTCTGTGCCTGTGTGTGTGCCTGTGTGTATGTAATTTAAACATGATTACAGCTCAGGTTTAAAGTGAATTAAATTAGATCACGATTCCTCTTCTCTAAGCATTTATATCACGATCAAAGCACAAACAACACCTTTTAATTAACACACACACACACACACACACACATACTAACACACACACACACACACACACACACACACACACACACACACACACACACACACACACACACACACACACACACACACACACACACACACACACACACACATACACACACACACATACACACACACACACACTAACACACACACACACACTAACACATACACACTAACACACACACACACACACACACACACACACACACACACACACACACACACACACACACACACACACACACACACACACACACACACACACACACACACACACACACAGGCCTGGCTACTACCTACTTAAACTGCATACTGTGTACTAATCATACTATATACTGTGTACAAGAATGTTGACGAAAAACATTTGCGGCTGCAACAAATATAAGCAATCTAGGCTCCTCCCACTGAGAATATCAGCATGGTAGGCTCCTCCCACCAATAATATCAGCATGTTAGGCTCCTCCCACCGAGAATATCAGCATGTTAGGCTCCTCCCACCGAGAATATCAGCATGTTAGGCTCCTCCCACTGAGAATATCTGCATGTTATGCTCCTCTCACTGAGAATATCAGCATGTTAGGCTCCTCCTACTGAGAATATCAGCATGTTAGGCTCCTCCTACTGGGAGGAATATCTGCATGTTAGTCTCCTCCTACTGAGAATATCAGCATGTTAGGCTCCTCCTACTGAGAATATCAGCATGTTAGGCTCCTCCTACTGAGAATATCTGCATGTAAAGGCTCCTCCTACTGAGAATATCTGCATGTAAGGCTCCTACTGAGAATATCAGCATGTTAGGCTCCTCCTACTGAGAATATCAGCATGTTAGGCTCCTCCTACTGAGAATATCTGCATGTAAAGGCTCCTCCTACTGAGAATATCAGCATGTTAGGCTCCTCCTACTGAGAATATCAGCATGTTAGGCTCCTCCTACTGAGAATATCTGCATGTTAGGCTCCTCCTACTGAGAATATCAGCATGTTAGGCTCCTCCTACTGAGAATATCAGCATGTTAGGCCCCTCCTACTGAGAATATCAGCATGTTAGGCTCCTCCTAATATCTGCATGAGAATATCAGCATGTTAGGCTCCTCCTCACTGAGAATATCTGCATGTTGCATATGTCTTGGTGGTTCCAAACTTCTTCCATTTAAGAATGATTGAGGCCACTGTGTTCTTGGGGACCTTCAATGCTGCAGAAATGTTTTGGTGCCCTTTCCAAGATCAGTGCCTCGACACAATCCTTTTCAGAGCTCTACGGACAATTCCTTCGACCTCATGGCTTGGTTTTTGCTCTGACATGCACTGTCAACTGTGGGACCTCATATACATTTATATAGACAGGTGTGTGCCTTTCAAGTCATGTCCAATCAATTGAATTTACCACAGGTGGACTCCAATCCAAGTTATAGAAACATCTCAAGAATGATCAATGGAAACAGGATGCACCTGAGCTCAATTTCGAGTCTCATAGTAAAGGGTCTGAATACAAAGGTAGTTTTGTTAGACCTTTTAATACATTTGCAAACATGTGGAAAAACTCAAGGGGTCTGAATACTTTCCGAATGCACTGTAAGGCCCAGACTCCCAAGACATTCTCTAGTAGTGCTGAGCGATTAACAGACATTTCGGGAGGGTTTTGGATATTAAACAACTAATTGACTGACCACGGTTAAATTACTTAAATTTCATTTTTTTTATAATTGTGAGTCCAACACAGTTTCTCTAGAGAGAAATCAAATGATTCACTAAGAACTATATGGGATGCTGGGCTGAAGGGAGTTGTAGTTTTCAATAAGCAAATATTCAACCTAGTTCAACACAAAAAATTTGGTATTTAACTACAATGACCATAATCTATTGCGCCTATTATTTCCCTGCCGGGACAGAGATGGATACTCTTTTACCCCTGTCACTTTAAGTTAGATACACACAGACCGCATACGCTACCGCATGAGAGAGGAGAGAGAGGGACAGAGACACAACAAGGAGAGAGAGACAGACACAACTAGGAGAGAGAGAGACAGAGACACAGCTAGGAGAGAGAGACAGACAGCGACACAACTAGAGAGACAGCGACACAACTAGGAGAGAGAGAGAGACAGAGACACAACTAGGAGAGAGAGAGAGACAGCAGAGACACAACTAGGAGAGAGACAGCAGAGACACAACTAGGAGAGAGAGAGACAGAGACACAACTAGGAGAGAGAGAGACAGAGACACAACTAGGAGAGAGAGAGACAGCGACACAACTAGGAGAGAGAGACAGCGACACAACTAGGAGAGAGAGACAGCGACACAACTAGGAGGGAGAGAGAGACAAACGACACAACTAGGAGAGAGAGAGACAGCGACACAACTAGGAGAGAGAGAGACAGCGACACAACTAGGAGAGAGGGACAGCGACACAACTAGGAGAGAGAGAGAGAGACAGCAGATACACAACTAGGAGAGAGAGAGACAGCAGAGACACAACTAGGAGGAGAGAGAGAGACAGCAGATACACAACTATGAGAGAGAGAGAGACAGAGACACAACTAGAGAGAGAGAGACAGCAGAGACACAACTAGGAGAGAGAGAGACAGCAGAGACACAACTAGGAGAGAGAGAGACAGAGACACAACTAGGAGAGAGAGAGACAGAGACACAACTAGGAGAGAGAGAGAGACAGAACACAACTAGGAGAGAGAGAGAACAGCGACACAACTAGGAGAGAGAGAGACAGCAGAGACACAACTAGGAGAGAGAGAGACAGAGACACAACTAGGAGAGAGAGACAGAGACACAACTAGGAGAGACAGAGACACAACTAGGAGAGAGAGAGAGACAGAGACACAACTAGGAGAGAGAGACAGCAGAGACACAACTAGGAGAGAGACAGCAGAGACACAACTAGGAGAGAGACAGCAGAGACACAACTAGGAGAGAGAGAGACAGAGACACAACTAGGAGAGAGAGAGAGACAGAGACACAACTAGGAGAGAGACAGACAGAGACACAACTAGGAGAGAGAGAGACACAACTAGGAGAGAGAGACAGAGACACAACTAGGAGAGAGACAGCAGAGACACAACTAGAGAGAGAGAGAGACAGCAGAGACACAACTAGGAGAGAGAGAGACAGAGACACAACTAGGAGAGAGAGAGACAGCGAGACACAACTAGGAGAGACAGACAGAGACACAACTAGGAGAGAGAGAGACAGCGACACAACTAGGAGAGAGACAGCAGAGACACAACTAGGAGAGAGAGAGACAGACACAACTAGGAGAGAGAGAGACAGCGACACAACTAGGAGAGAGAGACAGCGACACAACTAGGAGAGAGAGAGAGACAGCAGATACACAACTAGGAGAGAGAGAGACAGAGACACAACTAGGAGAGAGAGAGACAGAGACACAACTATGGGAGAGAGAGAGACAGAGACACAACTAGGAGAGAGAGAGACAGCAGAGACACAACTAGGAGAGAGAGAGACAGCAGAGACACAACTAGGAGAGAGACAGCAGAGACACAACTAGGAGAGAGAGAGAAGAGACACAACTAGGGAGAGAGAGAGACAGAGACACAACTAGGAGAGAGAGACAGAGACAGAGACACAACTAGGAGAGAGAGACAGCAGAGACACAACTAGGAGAGAGAGACAGAGACACAACTAGGAGAGAGAGAGACAGAGACACAACTAGGAGAGAGAGACAGAGACACAACTAGGAGAGAGAGAGAGACACAACTAGGGAGAGAGACAGCAGAGACACAACTAGGAGAGAGACAGCAGAGACACAACTAGGAGAGAGACAGCAGAGACACAACTAGGAGAGAGAGAGAGAGACACAACTAGGAGAGAGACACAGAGACACAACTAGGAGAGAGACAGACAGAGACACAACTAGGAGAGAGACAGAGACACAACTAGGAGAGAGAGAGACAGCAGAGACACAACTAGGAGAGAGACAGCAGAGACACAACTAGGAGAGAGAGAGACAGCAGAGACACAACTAGAGAGAGAGAGACAGCAGAGACACAACTAGGAGAGAGAGAGACAGCAGAGACACAACTAGGATAGAGAGACAGAGAGACACAACTAGGAGAGAGAGAGACAGCAGAGACACAACTAGGAGAGAGACAGAGACCTAGCTAGGAGAGAGAGACAGAGACACAACTAGGAGAGCGAGAGACAGCAGAGACACAACTAGGAGAGAGACAGACAGAGACACAACTAGGAGAGAGAGACAGCAGAGACACAACTAGGAGAGAGAGACAGCGACACAACTAGGAGAGAGAGACAGAGACCCAACTAGGAGAGAGAGAGACAGCAGAGACACAACTAGGAGAGAGAGACAGAGACACAACTAGGAGAGAGACAGCAGAGACACAACTAGGAGAGAGAGAGACAGAGACACAACTAGGGAGAGAGAGACAGAGACACAACAGAGAGAGACACAACTAGGAGGAGAGAGAGACAGAACGACAACTAGGGAGAGAGACAGCAGAGACACAACTAGAGAGACAGAGACACAACTAGAGAGAGAGAACAGAACACAACTAGGAGAGAGAGAGAGAGACACAACTAGGAGAGAGAGAGACAGCAGAGACACAACTAGGAGAGAGACAGAGACACAACTAGGAGAGAGAGACAGAGACACAACTAGGAGAGAGAGACAGAGACCCAACTAGGAGAGCGAGAGACAGCAGAGACACAACTAGGAGAGAGAGAGACAGAGACACAACTAGGAGAGAGACAGACAGAGACACAACTAGGAGAGAGAGACAGAGACACAACTAGGAGAGAGAGACAGAGACACAACTAGGAGAGAGAGAGACAGCAGAGACACAACTAGGAGAGAGAGAGACAGCAGAGACACAACTAGGAGAGAGAGAGACAGCAGAGACACAACTAGGAGAGAGAGAGACAGCAGAGACACAACTAGGAGAGAGACAGCAGAGACACAACTAGGATAGAGAGACAGAGACACAACTAGGAGAGAGAGAGACAGCAGAGACACAACTAGGAGAGAGACAGCAGAGACACAACTAGGAGAGAGAGACAGAGACACAACTAGGAGAGCGAGAGACAGCAGAGACACAACTAGGAGAGAGACAGCAGAGACACAACTAGGAGAGAGAGACAGCAGAGACACAACTAGGAGAGAGACAGCAGAGACACAACTAGGAGAGAGAGACAGAGACACAACTAGGAGAGCGAGAGACAGCAGAGACACAACTAGGAGAGAGAGAGACAGCAGAGACACAACTAGGAGAGAGAGAGACAGCAGAGACACAACTAGGAGAGAGACAGCAGAGACACAACTAGGAGAGAGACAGCAGAGACACAACTAGGAGAGAGAGACAGAGACCCAACTAGGAGAGCGAGAGACAGCAGAGACACAACTAGGAGAGAGAGACAGAGACACAACTAGGAGAGAGAGAGACAGAGACACAACTAGGAGAGAGAGAGAGACAGCGACACAACTAGGAGAGAGAGAGACAGCAGAGACACAACTAGGAGAGAGAGAGACAGCAGAGACACAACTAGGAGAGAGAGAGACAGCAGAGACACAACTAGGAGAGAGAGAGACAGAGACACAACTAGGAGAGAGAGAGACAGAGACACAACTAGGAGAGAGACAGCAGAGACACAACTAGGAGAGAGACAGCAGAGACACAACTAGGAGAGAGAGAGACAGAGACACAACTAGGAGAGAGACAGACAGAGACACAACTAGGAGAGACAGAGGAGAGAGAGACAGAGACACAACTAGGAGAGAGAGAGACAGAGAGACACAACTAGGAGAGAGAGACAGAGACACAACAAGGAGAGAGAGAGACAGCAGAGACACAACTAGGAGAGAGAGACAGACAGCAGAGACACAACTAGGAGAGAGACACAGAGACACAACAAGGAGAGAGAGAGAGACAGAGAACACAACTAGAGAGAGAGAGACAGCAGACACAACTAGAGAGAGAGAGACAGAGACACAACTAGAGAGAGAGACAGACAGCAGAGACACAACTAGGATAGAGAGAGACAGCAGAGACACAACTAGGAGAGAGAGAGACAGCAGAGACACAACTAGGAGAGAGAGAGACAGAGACAGCTAGAGAGAGACACAACTAGGAGAGAGAGAGACAGAGACACAACTAGGAGAGAGAGAGACACAGAGACACAACTAGGAGAGAGAGACAGCAGAGACACAACTAGGAGAGAGAGAGCAGAGACACAACTAGGAGAGAGAGAGAGACACAACTAGGAGAGAGAGACAGCGACTAGGAGAGAGACAGCAGAACACAACTAGGAGAGAGAGAGACAGCAGAGACACAACTAGGAGAGAGAGACAGACAACTAGAGACACAACTAGGAGAGAGAGACAGACAGAGACACAACTAGGAGAGAGAGAGACAGAGACACAACTAGGAGAGAGAGACAGCAGAGACACAACTAGGAGAGAGAGAGACAGCAGAGACACAACTAGGAGAGAGAGAGACAGCGACACAACTAGGAGAGAGAGACAGCAGAGACACAACTAGGAGAGAGAGACAGCAGAGACACAACTAGGAGAGAGAGACAGAACACAACTAGGAGAGAGAGACAGAACACAACTAGGAGAGAGAGACACAGAGACACAACTAGGAGAGAGAGACAGCAGAGACACAACTAGGAGAGAGAGACAGCAGAGACACAACTAGGAGAGAGAGAGACAGAGACACAACTAGGAGAGAGAGAGACAGCAGACACAACTAGGAGAGAGAGACAGCAGAGACACAACTAGGAGAGAGAGAGACAGACAGGAGAGAGACACAACTAGGAGAGAGAGAGACAGCAGAGACACAACTAGGAGAGAGAGAGACAGCAGAGACACAACTAGGAGAGAGAGAGAGACACAACTAGGAGAGAGAGAGACACAGAGACACAGCTAGGAGAGAGAGAGACAGCAGAGACACAACTAGGAGAGAGACAGACAGAGACACAACTAGGAGAGAGAGAGCAGACACAACTAGAGAGAGAGACAGAGACACAACTAGGAGAGAGAGACAGACACAACTAGGAGAGAGAGACAGCAGAGACACAACTAGGAGAGAGAGAGAGGGACAGAGACACAACTAGGAGAGAGAGAGACAGCAGACACAACTAGGAGAGAGAGACAGAGGAGAGAGAGAGAGACACAACTAGGAGAGAGAGAGACAGAGACACAACTAGGAGAGAGAGACACAACTAGGAGAGAGAGAGACAGCAGAGACACAACTAGGAGAGAGAGAGACAGAGACACAACTAGGAGAGAGAGAGACAGAGACACAACTAGGAGAGAGAGAGACAGAGACACAACTAGGAGAGAGAGAGACAGAGAGACACAACTAGGAGAGAGAGACAGAGACACAACTAGGAGAGAGAGAGACAGAGACACAACTAGGAGAGAGACAGCAGAGACACAACTAGGAGAGAGACAGCAGAGACACAACTAGGAGAGAGAGAGAGAGACACAACTAGGAGAGAGAGAGAGAGACACAACTAGGAGAGAGAGAGACAGCAGAGACACAACTAGGAGAGAGAGACAGCAGAGACACAACTAGGAGAGAGAGAGACACAACTAGAGACACAACACAACTAGGAGAGAGAGACAGAGAGACACAACTAGGAGAGAGAGAGAGAGAGACAGAGACACAACTAGGAGAGAGAGAGACAGCAGAGACACAACTAGAGAGAGAGACAGCAGAGACACAACTAGGAGAGAGAGAGAGACAGCAGAGACACAACTAGGAGAGAGACAGACAGAGACACAACTAGAGACACAGAGACACAACTAGGAGAGAGAGACAGCAGAGACACAACTAGGAGAGAGAGAGACAGAGACACAACTAGGAGAGAGAGAGACAGAGAGACACAACTAGGAGAGAGAGACAGCAGAGACACAACTAGGAGAGAGACAGAGAGACACAACTAGGAGAGAGAGAGACAGCAGAGACACAACTAGGAGAGAGAGACAGCAGAGACACAACTAGGAGAGAGAGAGACAGCAGAGACACAACTAGGAGAGAGAGAGACAGCAGAGACACAACTAGGAGAGAGAGAGACAGCAGAGACACAACTAGGAGAGAGAGAGACAGCAGAGACACAACTAGAGAGAGAGAGACAGCAGAGACACAACTAGGAGAGAGAGACAGCAGAGACACAACTAGGAGAGAGACAGCAGAGACACAACTAGGAGAGAGAGACAGAGAGACACAACTAGGAGAGAGAGACAGCAGAGACACAACTAGGAGAGAGAGAGACAGCAGAGACACAACTAGGAGAGACAGACAGAGACACTACTAGGAGAGACAGCAGAGACACAACTAGGAGAGAGAGAGACAGAGACACAACTAGGAGAGAGAGAGACAGAGACACAACTAGGAGAGAGAGAGACAGCAGAGACACAACTAGGAGAGAGAGAGAGCAGAGACACAACTAGGAGAGAGACAGCAGAGACACAACTAGGAGAGAGAGAGACAGAGACACAACTAGGAGAGAGAGAGACAGCAGAGACACAACTAGGAGAGAGAGAGACAGAGACAACTAGGAGAGAGACAGAGACACAACTAGGAGAGAGAGAGACAGCAGAGACACAACTAGAGAGAGAGACAGCAGAGACACAACTAGGAGAGAGAGACAGCAGAGACACAACTAGGAGAGAGACAGAGACACAACTAGGAGAGAGACAGACAGAACCAACTAGGAGAGAGAGACAGCAGAGACACAACACAGGAGAGAGACAGACAGAGACACAACTAGGAGAGAGAGACAGAGACACAACTAGGAGAGAGAGACAGAGACACAACTAGGAGAGAGAGACAGCAGACACAACTAGGAGAGAGAGAGAGACAGAGACACAACTAGGAGAGAGAGAGACAGCAGAGACACAACTAGGAGAGAGACAGCAGAGACACAACTAGGAGAGAGACACAGAGACACAACTAGGAGAGAGACAGCAGAGACACAACTAGGAGAGAGAGAGACAGAGACACAACTAGGAGAGAGAGACAGCAGAGACACAACTAGGAGAGAGAGAGACAGCAGAGACACAACTAGGAGAGAGAGACAGCAGAGACACAACTAGGAGAGAGAGACAGCAGAGACACAACTAGGAGAGAGACAGCAGAGACACAACTAGGAGAGACAGACAGACACAACTAGGAGAGAGACAGAGACACAACTAGGAGAGAGAGACAGAGACACAACTAGGAGAGCGAGAGACAGCAGAGACACAACTAGGAGAGAGAGACAGCAGAGACACAACTAGGAGAGAGAGACAGAGACACAACTAGGAGAGAGACAGACAGCACACAACTAGGAGAGAGAGACAGCAGAGACACAACTAGGAGAGAGAGACAGCAGAGACACAACTAGGAGAGAGACAGCAGAGACACAACTAGGAGAGAGACAGCAGAGACACAACTAGGAGAGAGAGACAGCAGAGACACAACTAGAGAGAGAGAGACAGGACACAACTAGGAGAGAGAGACAGCAGAGACACAACTAGGAGAGAGAGAGACAGCAGAGACACAACTAGGAGAGAGAGAGACAGCAGAGACAGAGACACAGAGACAGAGACTAGGAGAGAGAGAGAGCAGAGACACAACTAGGAGAGAGAGAGACAGCAGAGACACAACTAGCAGAGAGAGAGAGACAGCAGAGACACAACTAGGAGAGAGAGACAGAGACACAACTAGGAGAGAGAGAGAGACAGCAGAGACAAACTAGGAGAGAGAGAGACAGCAGAGAGACAACTAGGAGAGAGAGAGACAGCAGACACAACTAGGAGAGAGAGACAGCAGAGACACAACTAGGAGAGAGAGAGACAGAGACACAACTAGGAGAGAGACAGCAGAGACACAACTAGGAGAGAGAGAGACAGCAGAGACACAACTAGGAGAGAGACAGACAGAGACACAACTAGGAGAGAGAGACAGAGACACAACTAGGAGAGAGAGAGACAGCAGAGACACAACTAGGAGAGAGAGACAGAGACACAACTAGGAGAGAGACAGAACACAACTAGAGAAGACAGACAGCAGAGACACAACTAGGAGAGAGAGAGACAGCAGAGACACAACAGAGACACAACAAGGAGAGAGAGAGACAGCAGAGACACAACTAGGAGAGAGACAGAGACACAACTAGGAGAGAGAGACAGAGACACAACTAGAGAGACAGACAGCAGAGACACAACTAGGAGAGAGAGACAGCAGAGACACAACTAGGAGAGAGACAGCAGAGACACAACTAGGAGAGAGAGAGACAGCAGAGACACAACTAGGAGAGAGACAGCAGAGACACAACTAGGAGAGAGAGAGACAGAGACACAACTAGGAGAGAGAGACAGAGACACAACTAGGAGAGAGAGAGACAGCAGAGACACAACTAGGAGAGAGAGACAGCAGAGACAACTAGGAGAGAGAGACAGAGACACAACTAGGAGAGAGAGAGACAGCAGACACAACTAGGAGAGAGAGACAGCAGAGACACAACTAGGAGAGAGAGAGACAGAGACACAACTAGGAGAGAGAGAGACAGAGACACAACTAGGAGAGAGAGACAGAGACACAACTAGAGAGAGAGACAGAGACACAACTAGGAGAGAGAGACAGACAGAGACACAACTAGGAGAGAGAGAGACAGAGACACAACTAGAGAGAGAGAGACAGCAGAGACACAACTAGGAGAGAGAGACAGCAGAGACACAACTAGGAGAGAGAGACAGAGACACAACTAGAGAGAGACAGACAGAACACAACTAGGAGAGAGAGAGACAGAGACACAACTAGGAGAGAGAGACAGCAGAGACACAACTAGGAGAGAGAGACAGAGAGACACAACTAGGAGAGAGAGACAGCAGAGACACAACTAGGAGAGAGAGACAGCAGAGACACAACTAGGGAGAGAGACACAGAGACACAACTAGGAGAGAGAGACAGCAGAGACACAACTAGGAGAGAGAGACAGCAGAGACACAACTAGGAGAGAGAGACAGCAGAGACACAACTAGGAGAGAGAGACAGCAGAGACACAACTAGGAGAGAGACAGACAGAGACACAACTAGGAGAGAGAGACAGCAGAGACACAACTAGGAGAGAGAGACAGAGACACAACTAGGAGAGAGAGAGAGAGACACAACTAGGAGAGAGAGACAGAGACACAACTAGGAGAGAGAGAGACAGCAGAGACACAACTAGAGAGAGAGAGACAGACAGAGACACAACTAGAGAGAGAGAGACAGAGACACAACTAGGAGAGAGAGAGACAGAGACACAACTAGGAGAGAGAGACAGAGACACAACTAGGAGAGAGAGACAGAGACAGAGACACAACTAGAGAGAGAGAGCAGAGACACAACTAGGAGAGAGAGACAGCAGAGACACAACTAGGAGAGAGAGAGAGACACAACTAGGAGAGAGAGAGAGAGCAGAGACACAACTAGGAGAGAGAGACAGAGAGACAGGAGAGAGAGAGACAGCAGAGACACAACTAGGAGAGAGAGACAGCAGAGACACAACTAGGAGAGAGAGACAGCAGAGACACAACTAGGAGAGAGAGACAGCAGAGACACAACTAGAGAGAGAGACAGCAGAGACACAACTAGGAGAGAGAGACAGCAGAGACACAACTAGGAGAGAGACAGACAGAGACACAACTAGGAGAGAGACAGCAGAGACACAACTAGAGAGAGAGAGCAGAGACACAACTAGGAGAGAGAGAGACAGGAGAGAGAGACAGCAGAGACACAACTAGGAGAGAGAGAGACAGCAGAGACACAACTAGGAGAGAGAGACAGCAGAGACACAACTAGGAGAGAGAGACAGCAGAGACACAACTAGGAGAGAGAGACAGCAGAGACACAACTAGGAGAGAGAGAGACAGAGACACAACTAGGGAGACAGCAGAGACACAACTAGGAGAGAGAGACAGCAGAGACACAACTAGGAGAGAGAGACAGCAGAGACACAACTAGAGAGAGAGAGACAGAGACACAACTAGAGAGAGAGAGACAGAGAGAACTAGAGAGAGAGACAGCAGAGACACAACTAGGAGAGAGAGAGACAGAGACACAACTAGGAGAGAGAGACAGCAGAGACACAACTAGAGAGAGACAGAGACAGCAGAGACACAACTAGGAGAGAGAGACAGAGACACAACTAGGAGAGAGAGAGAGACAGAGACACAACTAGGAGAGAGAGACAGCAGAGACACAACTAGGAGAGAGAGACAGCAGAGACACAACTAGGAGAGAGAGAGAGAGAGAGACACAACTAGGAGAGAGAGAGACAGCAGAGACACAACTAAGAGAGAGAGAGACACAACTAGGAGAGAGAGACAGCAGAACACAACTAGGAGAGAGAGAGACAGCAGAGACACAACTAGGAGAGAGAGACAGCAGAGACAGCAGAGACACAACTAGGAGAGAGAGACAGAGACACAACTAGGAGAGAGAGAGAGACACAACTAGGAGAGAGAGAGAGACACAACTAGAGAGAGAGAGACAGCAGAGACACAACTAGGAGAGAGAGAGACAGCAGAGACAAACTAGGAGAGAGAGACAGCAGAGACACAACTAGGAGAGAGAGACAGCAGAGACACAACTAGGAGAGAGAGACAGCAGAGACACAACTAGGAGAGAGAGAGACAGAGAGAGAGACAGAGACACAACTAGGAGAGAGAGACAGCAGAGACACAACTAGAGAGAGAGAGACAGAGACACAACTAGGGAGAGAGAGACAGCAGAGACACAACTAGGAGAGAGAGAGACAGCAGAGACACAACTAGGAGAGAGAGAGACAGACACAACTAGGAGAGACAGCAGAGACACAACTAGGAGAGAGAGAGACAGCAGAGACACAACTAGGAGAGAGAGAGACACAACTAGGAGAGAGAGAGACAGAGACACAACTAGGAGAGAGAGACAGCAGAGACACAACTAGGAGAGAGAGAGACAGCAGAGACACAACTAGGAGAGAGAGAGAGACAGCAGAGACACAACTAGAGAGAGAGAGACAGAGACACAACTAGGAGAGAGAGACAGAGACACAACTAGAGAGAGAGACAGAGACACAACTAGGAGAGAGAGAGACAGCAGAGACACAACTAGGAGAGAGAGAGACAGCAGAGACACAACTAGGAGAGGAGACAGCAGAGACACAACTAGAGAGAGAGAGACAGCAGAGACACAACTAGGAGAGAGAGACAGAGACACAACTAGAGAGAGAGACAGAGACACAACTAGGAGAGAGAGAGACAGAGACAGAGACAGCAGAGACACAACTAGAGAGAGAGACAGCAGAGACACAACTAGGAGAGAGAGAGACAGCAGAGACACAACTAGGAGAGAGAGAGACAGAGACACAACTAGGAGAGAGAGAGACAGAGACACAACTAGAAGAGAGAGACAGCAGAGACACAACTAGAGAGAGAGAGCAGAGACACAACTAGAGAGAGAGACAGAGACACAACTAGGAGAGAGAGAGACAGAGACACAACTAACTAGAGAGAGAGACAGCAGAGACACAACTAGAGAGAGAGAGACAGCAGAGACACAACTAGGAGAGAGAGAGACAGAGACACAACTAGGAGAGAGAGACAGAGACACAACTAGGAGAGAGAGACAGAGAGACACAACTAGGAGAGAGAGAGACAGAGACACAACTAGGAGAGAGAGACAGCAGGAGACACAACTAGGAGAGAGACAGCAGAGACACAACTAGGAGAGAGAGAGACAGCAGAGACACAACTAGAGAGAGAGACAGAGACACAACTAGGAGAGAGAGAGAGACAGACACAACTAGGAGAGAGAGAGACAGCAGAGACACAACTAGAGAGAGAGAGACAGAGACACAACTAGGAGAGAGAGACAGAGACACAACTAGGAGAGAAGACAGAGACACAACTAGAGAGAGAGACAGCAGAGACACAACTAGGAGAGAGACAGCAGAGACACAACTAGGAGAGGAGAGACAGCAGAGACACAACTAGGAGAGAGAGACAGCAGAGACACAACTAGGAGAGAGAGACAGAGACACAAACTAGGAGAGAGAGACAGCAGAGACACAACTAGGAGAGAGAGACAGCAGAGACACAACTAGGAGAGAGAGACAGCAGAGACACAACTAGGAGAGAGAGACAGCAGAGACACAACTAGGAGAGAGAGAGACAGAGACACAACTAGGAGAGAGAGACAGAGACACAACTAGGAGAGAGAGACAGCAGAGACACAACTAGGAGAGAGAGACAGCAGAGACACAACTAGGAGAGAGAGACAGCAGAGACACAACTAGGAGAGAGAGACAGAGACACAACTAGAGAGAGAGAGACAGAGACACAACTAGGAGAGAGACAGCAGGACACAACTAGGAGAGAGACAGCAGAGACACAACTAGAGAGAGAGAGCAGCAGAGACACAACTAGGAGAGAGAGAGCAGAGACACAACTAGGAGAGAGAGAGACAGCAGAGACACAACTAGGAGAGAGAGACAGCAGAGACACAACTAGGAGAGAGAGAGACAGCAGAGACACAACTAGGAGAGAGAGACAGCAGAGACACAACTAGGAGAGAGAGAGCAGCAGAGACACAACTAGGGAGAGAGAGCAGCAGAGACACAACTAGGAGAGAGAGAGACAGCAGAGACACAACTAGGAGAGAGAGACAGCAGAGACACAACTAGGAGAGAGAGAGACAGAGACACAACTAGGAGAGAGAGAGCAGAGACACAACTAGGAGAGAGAGAGCAGAGACACAACTAGGAGAGAGAGAGCAGAGACACAACTAGGAGAGAGAGACAGCAGAGACACAACTAGGAGAGAGAGACAGCAGAGACACAACTAGGAGAGAGAGACAGCAGAGACACAACTAGGAGAGAGAGAGACAGCAGAGACACAACTAGGAGAGAGAGAGCAGAGACACAACTAGGAGAGAGAGACAGCAGAGACACAACTAGGAGAGAGAGAGACAGAGACACAACTAGGAGAGAGAGACAGCAGAGACACAACTAGGAGAGAGAGAGACAGCAGAGACACAACTAGGAGAGAGAGACAGAGACACAACTAGAGAGAGAGAGACAGCAGAGACACAACTAGAGAGAGAGAGACAGAGACACAACTAGGAGAGAGAGAGACAGCAGAGACACAACTAGGAGAGAGAGAGACAGCAGACACAACTAGGAGAGAGAGCAGCAGAGACACAACTAGGAGAGAGAGAGACAGAGACACAACTAGGAGAGAGAGAGCAGAGACACAACTAGGAGAGAGAGAGACAGAGACACAACTAGGAGAGAGAGAGACAGCAGAGACACAACTAGGAGAGAGAGAGACAGCAGAGACACAACTAGGAGAGAGAGACAGCAGAGACACAACTAGGAGAGAGAGACAGCAGAGACACAACTAGGAGAGAGAGACAGCAGAGACACAACTAGGAGAGAGAGAGCAGCAGAGACACAACTAGGAGAGAGAGACAGCAGAGACACAACTAGGAGAGAGAGACAGCAGAGACACAACTAGGAGAGAGAGACAGAGACACAACTAGGAGAGAGACAGACAGAGACACAACTAGAGAGAGAGACAGCAGAGACACAACTAGGAGAGAGAGAGACAGAGACACAACTAGGAGAGAGAGACAGCAGAGACACAACTAGGAGAGAGAGACAGCAGAGACACAACTAGGAGAGAGACAGCAGAGACACAACTAGGAGGGAGAGAAGCAGAGACACAACTAGGAGAGAGAGAGACAGCAGAGACACAACTAGGGAGAGAGAGACAGCAGAGACACAACTAGGGAGAGAGAGACAGCAGAGACACAACTAGGAGAGAGAGACAGAGACACAACTAGGAGAGAGAGAGACAGAGACACAACTAGGAGAGAGAGACAGCAGAGACACAACTAGGGAGAGAGAGAGACAGAGACACAACTAGGAGAGAGAGAGCAGCAGAGACACAACTAGGAGAGAGAGACAGCAGAGACACAACTAGGAGAGAGAGAGACAGAGCAGAGACACAACTAGGAGAGAGAGACAGCAGAGCACAACTAGAGAGAGAGAGACAGAGACACAACTAGGAGAGAGAGA
>NW_025750832.1:0-17521 GCF_021184085.1 Oncorhynchus gorbuscha | reverse complement strand
TTAGGTTCAGAACAAAGACTGTGTAGTAATTAGGGTTAGGTTCAGAACAAAGACTGTGTAGTAATTAGGGTTAGGTTCAGAACAAAGACTGTGTAGTAATTAGGGTTAGGTTCAGAACAAAGACTGTGTAGTAATTAGGGTTAGGTTCAGAACAAAGACTGTGTAGGGTTAGGTTCAGAACAAAGACTGTGTAGTAATTAGGGTTAGGTTCAGAACAAAGACTGTGTAGTAATTAGGGTTAGGTTCAGAACAAAGACTGTGTAGTAATTAGGTTAGGTTCAGAACAAAGACTGTGTAGTAATTAGGGTTAGGTTCAGAACAAAGACTGTGTAATTAGGTTCAGAACAAAGACTGTGTAGTAATTAGGGTTAGGTTCAGAACAAAGACTGTGTAGTAATTAGGGTTAGGTTCAGAACAAAGACTGTGCAGTAATTAGGTTCAGAACAAAGACTGTGTAGTAATTAGGGTTAGGTTCAGAACAAAGACTGTGCAGTAATTAGGGTTAGGTTCAGAACAAAGACTGTGTAGTGTTAGGGTTAGGTTCAGAACAAAGACTGTAGTAGTAATTAGGGTTAGGTTCAGAACAAAGACTGTGTAGTAATTAGGGTTAGGTTCAGAACAAAGACTGTGTAGTAATTAGAACAAAGACTGTTAATTAGGGTTAGGTTCAGAACAAAGACTGTGTAATTAGTAAGAACAAAGACTGTGTAGGTTAGGTTCAGAACAAAGACTGTGTAGTAATTAGGTTCAGAACAAACAGTGTTAGGTTCAGAACAAAGACTGTGTAGTAATTAGGTTAGGTTCAGAACAAAGACTGTGTAGTAATTAGGGTTAGGTTCAGAACAAAGACTGTGTTCAGAACAAACAGTAAATTAGGGTTAGGTTCAGAACAAAGACTGTGTAGTAATTAGGGTTAGGTTCAGAACAAAGACTGTGTAATAATTAGGGTTCAGAACAGAACAGTGTAGTAATTAGGGTTAGGTTCAGAACAAAGACTGTGTAGTAATTAGGGTTAGGTTCAGAACAAAGACTGTAGTAATTAGGGTTCAGAACAAAGACTGTGTAGTAATTAGGGTTAGGTTCAGAACAAAGACTGTGTAGTAATTAGGGTTAGGTTCAGAACAAAGACTGTGTAGTAATTAGGGTTAGGTTCAGAACAAAGACTGTGTAATTAGGGTTAGGTTCAGAACAAAGACTTAGGGGTTCAGAACAAAGACTGTGTAGTAATTAGGGTTAGGTTCAGAACAAAGACTGTGTAGTAATTAGGGTTAGGTTCAGAACAAAGACTGTGTAGTAATTAGGGTTAGGTTCAGAACAAAGACTGTGTAGTAATTAGGTTAGGTTCAGAACAAAGACAAACAGTGTAGTAATTAGGGGTTAGGTTCAGAACAAAGACTGTGTAGTAATTAGGTTAATTGTAGTAATTAGGTTAGGTTCAGAACAAAGACTGTAGTGGGTTAGGTTCAGAACAAAGACTGTGCAGTAATTAGGTTCAGAACAAACAGTGTAGTAATTAGGGTTAGGTTCAGAACAAAGACTGTGCAGTAATTAGGTTCAGAACAAACAGTGTAGTAATTAGGGTTAGGTTCAGAACAAAGACTGTGTAGTAATTAGGGTTAGGTTCAGAACAAAGACTGTAGTAATAAGGGTTAGGTTCAGAACAAAGACTGTGTAGTAGGGTTAGGTTCAGAACAAAGACTGTAGTAATTAGGGTTAGGTTCAGAACAAAGACTGTGTAGTAATTAGGGTTAGGTTCAGAACAAAGACTGTGTAGTAATTAGGGTTAGGTTCAGAACAAAGACTGTGTAGTAATTAGGGTTAGGTTCAGAACAAAGACTGTGCAGTAATTAGGTTCAGAACAAACAGTGTAGTAATTAGGGTTAGGTTCAGAACAAAGACTGTGCAGTAATTAGGTTCAGAACAAACAGTAATTAGGGTTAGGTTCAGTAAAAGACTTGGGGTTAGGTTCAGAACAAAGACTGTGCAGTAATTAGGTTCAGAACAAACAGTTCAATTAGGGTTAGGTTCAGAACAAAGACTGTGTAGTAATTAGGGTTAGGTTCAGTGTAATTAGGGTTAGGTTCAGAACAAAGACTGTAGTAATTAGGGTTAGGTTCAGAACAAAGACTGTGTAGTAATTAGGGTTAGGTTCAGAACAAAGACTGTAGTAATTAGGGTTAGGTTCAGAACAAAGACTGTGTAGTAATTAGGGTTAGGTTCAGAACAAAGACTGTGCAGTAATTAGGTTCAGTAATTAGGGTTAGGTTCAGAACAAAGACTGTGCAGTAATTAGGGTTAGGTTCAGAACAAAGACTGTGCAGTAATTAGGGTTAGGTTCAGAACAAAGACTGTGTAGTAATTAGGGTTAGGTTCAGAACAAAGACTGTGCAGTAATTAGGGTTAGGTTCAGAACAAAGCCTGTGTAGTAATTAGGGTTAGGTTCAGAACAACGTTCACCTGTGTAGTAATTAGGGTTAGGTTCAGAACAAAGCCTGTGCAGTAATTAGGGTTAGGTTCAGAACAAAGCCTGTGTAGTAATTAGGGTTAGGTTCAGAACAAAGACTGTGTAGTAATTAGGGTTAGGTTCAGAACAAAGACTGTGCAGTAATTAGGGTTAGGTTCAGAACAAAGACTGTGCAGTAATTAGGGTTAGGTTCAGAACAAAGACTGTGTAGTAATTAGGGTTAGGTTCAGAACAAAGACTGCCTGTGTAGTAATTAGGGTTAGGTTCAGAACAAAGCCTGTGCAGTAATTAGGGTTAGGTTCAGAACAAAGACTGTGTAGTAATTAGGGTTAGGTTCAGAACAAAGACTGTTAGTAGTTCAAACAAAGACTTGTAGTAATTAGGGTTAGGTTCAGAACAAAGACTGTGCAGTAATTGGGGTTAGGTTCAGAACAAAGACTGTGCAGTAATTAGGGTTAGGTTCAGAACAAAGACTGTGTAGTAATTAGGGTTAGGTTCAGAACAACGCCTGTGTAGTAATTAGGGTTAGGTTCAGAACAAAGCCTGTGCAGTAATTAGGGTTAGGTTCAGAACAAAGACTGTGTAGTAATTAGGGTTAGGTTCAGAACAACGCCTGTGTAGTAATTAGGGTTAGGTTCAGAACAAAGCCTGTGCAGTAATTAGGGTTAGGTTCAGAACAACGCCTGTGCAGTAATTAGGGTTAGGTTCAGAACAAAGACTGTGTAGTAATTAGGGTTTAGGTTCAGAACAAAGACTGTGTAGTAATTAGGGTTAGGTTCAGAACAAAGACTGTGTAGTAATTAGGGTTTAGGTTCAGAACAAAGACTGTGTAGTAATTAGGGTTAGGTTCAGAACAAAGACTGTGCAGTAATTGGGGTTAGGTTCAGAACAAAGACTGTGTAGTAATTAGGGTTTAGGTTCAGAACAAAGACTGTGTAGTAATTAGGGTTAGGTTCAGAACAAAGACTGTGCAGTAATTGGGGTTAGGTTCAGAACAAAGACTGTGCAGTAATTAGGTTCAGAATAAACAGTGTAGTAATTGGGGTTAGGTTCAGAACAAAGACTGTGTAGTAATTAGGGTTAGGTTCAGAACAAAGACAGTGTAGTAATTGGGGTTAGGTTCAGAACAAAGACTGTGCAGTAATTAGGTTCAGAATAAACAGTGTAGTAATTAGGTTCAGAATAAACAGTGTAGTAATTAGGTTCAGAATAAACAGTGTAGTAATTAGGGTTAGGTTCAGAACAAAGACTGTGCAGTAATTAGGTTCAGAATAAACAGTGTAGTAATTAGGTTCAGAATAAACAGTGTAGTAATTAGGGTTAGGTTCAGAACAAAGACTGTGCAGTAATTAGGTTCAGAATAAACAGTGCAGTAATTAGGTTCAGAATAAAGAGTGTAGTAATTGGGGTTAGGTTCAGAACAAAGACTGTGCAGTAATTAGGGTTAGGTTCAGAACAAAGACTGTGCAGTAATTAGGTTCAGAATAAACAGTGTAGTAATTGGGGTTAGAATAAACAGTGTAGTAATTAGGTTCAGAATAAACAGTGTAGTAATTAGGTTCAGAATAAACAGTGTAGTAATTAGGTTCAGAATAAACAGTGTAGTAATTGGGGTTAGGTTCAGAACAAAGACTGTGCAGTAATTAGGTTCAGAATAAACAGTGTAGTAATTGGGGTTAGGTTCAGAACAAAGACTGTGTAGTAATTAGGTTCAGAACAAAGACTGTGTAGTAATTGGGGTTAGGTTCAGAACAAAGACTGTGTAGTAATTGGGGTTAGGTTCAGAACAAAGACTGTGTAGTAATTGGGGTGTAGTGGGGAGTGTTGAAGTGACCTAATCTCCAGATCATCAGATTAACCACCAGCCACGCTGACACAACACCGTGTGTGTGTGTGTGTTGGTGTGTGTGTGTGTGCGTGCGTGCGGTACCTTGTACTTGGCAGTAAGTTGCTCGGTGGCGTCCCACTCCTTCAGATCTCCCATCATCCTCTCCTTCTCTCCCAAAAGCCTCTGCTTCTCCTCAGCCAATAGTGATCCATCTTCTCTGATGGCCTCCTTCTCCTCTTCAAGCCTCCCCTCCTGCAGCGTCCTCTCCTTCTCCACCTCCTCTTCTCCCTCCTCATCCCCTTCTCCGTCCCAGCCCTCCTCCCCTTCCTCCTTCCTGTGTTTGCCCCTCCCTTCCCTGTGGTTGAGCTGTGCTCGGAGCCGTGCGATCTCCTTCTGGAACTCTCTGAGCAGGGCGTCTTTAGGGTCTTCGTTAACTCTTGGCTGGTTCTGGATGTTTTTAGCTCTGTTAGCGTAGCGAAGCGTCGTGAGGGTCTCCTCGTAGTGTTGGGGGGCGGGGCCCAGCGTAGCCACCATCACCGTCTTGGCGTTGCCCCCCAGGGAGTCCTGTAATAACCGTGTCAATTTGGAGTCCCGGTACGGAATGTGGCCGCTACGCCCGTCTGCCAGTGCTGAGATCACGTTGCCTAGCGCCGACAGAGACAGGTTGATCTTGGCAGCTTCTTTCAGGCGTTCTCCGTGGACGCCCGTCTTATGCCGCTCGCTGCCTGCCAGGTCAGCCAGGTTGAGCCGGCCAACCCTGATGTGCTGCCGTCCATCTGGCCCCGGCAGGGAACACTCCACCGTGATGAGGAACAGGGTGTGGGAACGGGAAGAGTGTTCGTTCATGTCTGTTGCTCCCACCGAGCGCACCTGGTTCCCTAAGTTCATCAGCTCCTGTATCTCCTTCACGCTCTTACACACGCACGACGTCAGGTCACGCACATACACCCCACTCTCCGGGCTCTCTCTCAGCTCCAGGGTGCGGTGGGTGTGAGTGTGCACGTTGGGGACATGAGGTGCGTGCACGTTAGGATCCAGTAGATCCCTGATCTCCTCTCGGTAGATCTCAAGGTAAGAGCTCTGACCAGGTACTGGCGGTCGGCGGGGAGCGGGAGATCTGGGTGAAGACGTGTTCGGGCGTTGGGGATGACGCCCCGCCTCTCTGGCTCTAGCCACACCCCTGCATGGTGTAGGTCTTCCCGGTACCCGTTTGGCCGTAGGCGAAGATGGTTCCGTTAAACCCGTCTAGGACGGAATCGATCAGCGGCCGTACCGTCTCATCATAAAGATCACGCTGTTTAGACGAGGGGTCGTACACAGAGTCAAACGTAAACGTCTTACGCGGCTCGCTGGGCGGACCGTGAGGGTTCCATAAGACCACCTGACCCAGACGCATGTCCATTTCTACGATCCCGCCCAATTCTCCCGGTGTCCGGGTAACACCAGCCGCTGACGCCTCCTCTTTCCGGTTTAACGGGCGACAGCGGATTACTACCTTCACCGTCTCACTACTCTTCACCTTAGACATCAGGACTATGAGTTATTATCTATTACTGTCAGGACTATGAGTTATTATCTATTACTGTCAGGACTATGAGTTATTATCTATTACTGTCAGGACTATGAGTTATTATCTATTACTGTCAGGACTATGAGTTATTATCTATTACTGTCAGGACTATGAGTTATTATCTATTACTGTCAGGACAGAATGGTGCCAATTGGTGCAAATTAAACAAATTCACAGGCCTCGAACAGTTACTATGTTATTATCATATTATTACTAATTAACTGACTGGTTATTTCTGTAGTCCAACAGTAAAATTAAGTAATCCACCATTAGTCATGCTACAGTAATTCAGTCTAACCCTATATGACTACAGTAATTCAGTCTAACCCTATATGACTACAGTAATTCAGTCTAACCCTATATGACTACAGTAATTCAGTCTAACCCTAACCCTATATGACTACAGTAATTCAGTCTAACCCTAACCCTATATGAGTACAGTAATTCAGTCTAACCCTAACCCTATATGACTACAGTAATTCAGTCTAACCCTAACCCTATATGACTACAGTAATTCAGTCTAACCCTAACCCTATATGACTACAGTAATTCAGTCTAACCCTAACCCTATATGACTACAGTAATTCAGTCTAACCCTAACCCTATATGACTACAGTAATTCAGTCTAACCCTATATGACTACAGTAATTCAGTCTAACCCTATATGACTACAGTAATTCAGTCTAACCCTATATGACTACAGTAATTCAGTCTAACCCTATATGACTACAGTAATTCAGTCTAACCCTATATGACTACAGTAATTCAGTCTAACCCTATATGACTACAGTAATTCAGTCTAACCCTATATGACTACAGTAATTCAGTCTAACCCTATATGACTACAGTAATTCAGTCTAACCCTAACCCTATATGACTACAGTAATTCAGTCTAACCCTAACCCTATATGACTACAGTAATTCAGTCTAACCCTATATGACTACAGTAATTCAGTCTAACCCTAACCCTATATGACTACAGTAATTCAGTCTAACCCTAACCCTATATGACTACAGTAATTCAGTCTAACCCTAACCCTATATGACTACAGTAATTCAGTCTAACCCTAACCCTATATGACTACAGTAATTCAGTCTAACCCTATATGACTACAGTAATTCAGTCTAACCCTAACCCTATATGACTACAGTAATTCAGTCTAACCCTAACCCTATATGACTACAGTAATTCAGTCTAACCCTAACCCTATATGACTACAGTAATTCAGTCTAACCCTAACCCTATATGACTACAGTAATTCAGTCTAACCCTATATGACTACAGTAATTCAGTCTAACCCTATATGACTACAGTAATTCAGTCTAACCCTATATGACTACAGTAATTCAGTCTAACCCTAACCCTATATGACTACAGTAATTCAGTCTAACCCTATATGACTACAGTAATTCAGTCTAACCAGTAATTCCTAACCCTATATGACTACAGTAATTCAGTCTAACCCTAACCCTATATGACTACAGTAATTCAGTCTAACCCTATATGACTACAGTAATTCAGTCTAACCCTATATGACTACAGTAATTCAGTCTAACCCTAACCCTATATGACTACAGTAATTCAGTCTAACCCTATATGACTACAGTAATTCAGTCTAACCCTAACCTCTATATGACTACAGTAATTCCTATATGACTACAGTAATTCAGTCTAACCCTAACCCTATATGACTACAGTAATTCAGTCTAACCCTATATGACTACAGTAATTCAGTCTAACCCTATATGACTACAGTAATTCAGTCTAACCCTAACCCTATATGACTACAGTAATTCAGTCTAACCCTATATGACTACAGTAATTCAGTCTAACCCTAACCCTATATGACTACAGTAATTCAGTCTAACCCTAACCCTATATGACTACAGTAATTCAGTCTAACCCTATATGACTACAGTAATTCAGTCTAACCCTATATGACTACAGTAATTCAGTCTAACCCTATATGACTACAGTAATTCAGTCTAACCCTATATGACTACAGTAATTCAGTCTAACCCTATATGACTACAGTAATTCAGTCTAACCCTATATGTCGCTGGTCTCTCAGTTAAAACACATTTATTTATGTATTTTCTCAAATTCTCTCTGTCTGTTTTCAACTAGAATCCCTCTGGCACCCAGGCCTTCTCATATCGATTATTATATGATATTTCTTACTCTCATGTTTAATCCAATCCATCCGTGTGTTTCTCACCGGCAACAGTAAATGGATCGCGTTAACCCGTGGTATTAGCTCCGTAATCAGCATAGCTGACGCTCAGTACGGAGATAAATAGCCTAATCACGAGCTCTCACCGCGCCTAGGTGACGGTTCCGTTGCCGGTGCATTCTGTCAGTCGGTAGGGGGTTCAATCCGTAACAAAGCAAGCTCCGCCTTCACACGTCCCGGTAAATCAAAACACTCTTCAACGGTTTTACCATAATCCTTGTTCCTCATGTCTGGAGCTGCAGAGCGGAGATACTATGTGTGCTACTGAGAGCTAGCTCTGGGATGGACGAGCACACACACACACACACACACACACACACACACACACACACACACACACACACACACACACACACACACACACACACACACACACACACACACACACACACACACACACACACACACACACACACCCCACATCACTGCAGAAGGCAACAAGGGGACCATGGGAAATTGAGTTCTACACTATAATAGTGTGTTAACATTATTATCATAGATCCATGTTACACCCATTCATGTAAAGATCAATAATAAGACACATTCTTCTCTAATACCCTATTGTACAGTAGCTAAGCCCCACCCCTCTAATACCCTATTGTACAGTAGCTAAGCCCCACCCCTCCAATACCCTATTGTACAGTAGCTAAGCCCCACCCCTTTAATACCCTATTGTACAGTAGCTAAGCCTCACCCCTCTAATACCCTATTGTACAGTAGCTAAGCCCCACCCCTCTAATACCCTATTGTACAGTAGCTAAGCCCCACCCCTCTAATACCCTATTGTACAGTAGCTAAGCCCCACCCCTCTAATACCCTATTGTACAGTAGCTAAGCCCCACCCCTCCAATACCCTATTGTACAGTAGCTAAGCCCCACCCCTTTAATACCCTATTGTACAGTAGCTAAGCCTCACCCCTCTAATACCCTATTGTACAGTAGCTGAACAAAAATATGAAGTCAACATGTAAAGTTTTGTTCCCATGTTTAATGAGCAGAAAATAAAGATCCCAGAAGTGCTTCATACACTCAAAAAGCTCCCCTCTCCCCATCTCTATATCATGACAGACCTCTCCTCATCTCTTTATTACAGACAGACCTCTCCCCATCTCTTCATTACGGACAGATCTCTCCCCATCTCTATATTACAGACAGACCTCTCTCCATCTCTTTTTTATGGACAGACCTCTCCCCATCTCTTTATTATGGCAGACCTCTCCCCATCTCTATATTATGACAGACCTCTCCTCATCTCTTTATTACAGACAGACCTCTCCCCATCTCTATATTATGACAGACCTCTCCTCATCTCTTTATTACAGAGAGACCTCTCCCCATCTCTTCATTACGGACAGATCTCTCCCCATCTCTTTATTATGACAGACCTCTCCCCATCTCTTTATTACAGAGAGACCTCTCCCCATCTCTTTATTAAAAACAGACCTCTCCCCATCTCTATATTATGACAGACCTCTCCCCATCTCTTTATTACAGACAGACCTCTCCCCATCTCTTTATTATGACAGACCTCTCCCCATCTCTTTATTACAGACAGACCTCTCCCCATCTCTTTATTATGACAGACCTCTCCCCATCTCTTTATTATGACAGACCTCTCCTCATCTCTTTATTATGACAGACCTCTCCCCATCTCTTTATTATGACAGACCTCTCCCCATCTCTTTATTATGACAGACCTCTCCCCATCTCTTTATTATGACAGACCTCTCCCCATCTCTTTATTACAGACAGACCTCTCCCCATCTCTTTATTATGACAGACCTCTCCCCATCTCTTTATTATTACAGACCTCTCCTCATCTCTTTATTACAGAGAGACCTCTCCCCATCTCTTCATTACGGACAGATCTCTCCCCATCTCTTTATTATGACAGACCTCTCCCCATCTCTTTATTACAGAGAGACCTCTCCCCATCTCTTTATTAAAAACAGACCTCTCCCCATCTCTATATTATGACAGACCTCTCCCCATCTCTTTATTACAGACAGACCTCTCCCCATCTCTTTATTATGACAGACCTCTCCCCATCTCTTTATTACAGACAGACCTCTCCCCATCTCTTTATTATGACAGACCTCTCCCCATCTCTTTATTATGACAGACCTCTCCTCATCTCTTTATTATGACAGACCTCTCCCCATCTCTTTATTATGACAGACCTCTCCCCATCTCTTTATTATGACAGACCTCTCCCCATCTCTTTATTATGACAGACCTCTCCCCATCTCTTTATTAAAAACAGACCTCTCCCCATCTCTTTATTATGACAGACCTCTCCCCATCTCTTTATTATGACAGACCTCTCCTCATCTCTTTATTACAGACAGACCTCTCCTCATCTCTTTATTATGGCAGACCTCTCCCCATCTCTTTATTATGACAGACCTCTCCCCATCTCATTATTATGGCAGACCTCTCCCCATCTCATTATTATGGCAGACCTCTCCCCATCTCATTATTATGGCAGACCTCTCCCCATCTCTTTATTATGGCAGACCTCTCCCCATCTCTTTATTATGACAGACCTCTCCCCATCTCATTATTATGGCAGACCTCTCCCCATCTCTTTATTATGACAGACCTCTCCCCATCTCTTTATTATGACATACCTCTCCCCTAAAGGACACCAGCAGTATGGTCTCAGACCAGCTCCCCTCCTTTGTAAAGGACACCAGCAGTCTGGTCTCAGAACAGCTCCCCTCCTAAAGGACACCAGCAGTATGGTCTCAGAACAGCTCCCCTCCTAAAGGACACCAGCAGTATGGTCTCAGACCAGCTCCCCTCCTTTGTAAAGGACACCAGCAGTCTGGTCTCAGAACAGCTCCCCTCCTAAAGGACACCAGCAGTATGGTCTCAGAACAGCTCCCCTCCTGAAGCACACCAGCAGTATGGTCTCAGAACAGCTCCCCTCCTATAGGACACCAGCAGTCTGGTCTCAGAACAGCTCCCCTCCTTTGTAAAGGACACCAGCAGTCTGGTCTCAGAACAGCTCACCTCCTTTGTAAAGGACACCAGCAGTATGGTATCAGAACAGCTCCACTCCTAAAGGTCGCCAGCAGTCTGGTCTCAGAACAGCTCCCCTCTTAAAGGACACCAGCAGTCTAGTATCAGAACAGCTCCCCTCCTGAAGGACACCAGCAGTATGGTCTCAGAACAGCTCCCCTCCTATAGGACACCTGCAGTCTGGTCGCAAAACAGCTCCACTCCTAAAGGACACCAGCAGTATGGTCTCAGAACAGCTCACCTCCTTTGTAAAGGACACCAGCAGTCTGGTCTCAGAACAGCTCCCCTCCTAAAGGACACCAGCAGTATGATCTCAGAACAGCTCACCTCCTATGTAAAGGACACCAGCAGTTTGGTCTTAGAACAGCTCCTCCTCTAAAGGATACCAGCAGTCTGGTCTCAGAACAGCTCCCCTCCTAAAGGACACCAGCAGTATGGTCTCAAAACAGCTCCCCTCCTAAAGGACACCAGCAGTATGTTCTCAGAACAGCTCCCCTCCTTTGTAAAGGACACCAGCAGTATGGTCTCAGAACAGCTCGCCCCTTAAAGGACACCAGCAGTCTGGTCTCAGAACAGCTCCCCTCCTAAAGGACACCAGCAGTATGGTCTCAGAACAGCTCCCCTCCTAAAGGACACCAGCAGTATGGTCTCAGACCACCTCCCCTCCTTTGTAAAGGACACCAGCAGTCTGGTCTCAGAACAGCTCCCCTCCTTTGTAAAGGACACCAGCAGTCTGGTCTCAGAACAGCTCCCTTCCTGAAGGACACCAGCAGTATGGTCTCAGAACAGCTCCCCTCCTATAGGACACCAGCAGTATGGTCTCAGAACAGCTCCCCTCCTATAGGACACCAGCAGTATGGTTTCAGAACAGCTCCCCTCCTTTGTAAAGGACACCAGCAGTATGGTCTCAGAACAGCTCCCCTCCTGAAGGACACCAGCAGTATGGTCTCAGAACAGCTCCCCTCCTAAAGGACACCTGCAGTCTGGTCTCAAAACAGCTCCCCTCCTAAAGGACACCAGCAGTCTGGTCTCAGACCAGATCCCCTTCTTTGTAAAGGACACCAGCAGTCTAGTCTCAGAACAGCTCCCTCCTAAAGGACACCAGCAGTATGGTCTCAGAACCACTCCCCTCCTTTGTAAAGGACACCAGCAGTATGGTCTCAGAACAGCCCCCCTCCTAAAGGACACCAGCAGTCTGGTCTCAGAACAGCTCCCCTCCTAAAGGACATCAGCAGTCTGGTCTCAGAACAGCTCCACTCCTAAAGGACACCAGCAGTATGGTCTCAGAACAGCTCCCCTCCTAAAGGACACCAGCAGTCTGGTCTCAGAACAGCTCCCCTCCTAAAGGACACCAGCAGTATGGTCTCAGAACAGCTCCCCTCCTAAAGGACACCAGCAGTATGGTCTCAGAACAGCTCCCTTCCTAAAGGACACCTGCAGTATGGTCTCAGAACAGCTCCCCTCCGTTGTAAAGGACACCAGCAGTCTGGTCTCAGAACAGCTCCCCTCCTTTGTAAAGGACACCAGCAGTATGGTCTCAGAACAGCCCCCCTCCTAAAGGACACCAGCAGTCTGGTCTCAGAACAGCTCCCCTCCTAAAGGACATCAGCAGTCTGGTCTCAGAACAGCTCCCCTCCTATAGGACACCAGCAGTATGGTCTCAGAACAGCTAACCTCCTTTGTAAAGGACACCAGCAGTATGGTCTCAGAACAGCTCCCCTCCCAAAGGACACCAGCAGTCTGGTCTCAGAACAGCTCCCCTCCTAAAGGACACCAGCAGTCTGGTCTCAGAACAGCTCCACTCCTTTGTAAAGGACACCAGCAGTATGGTCTCAGAACAGCTCCCCTCCTAAAGGACACCTGCAGTCTGGTCTTAGAACTGCTCCCCTCCTAAAGGACACCAGCAGTATGGTATCAGAACAGCTCCCCTCCTAAAGGACACCAGCAGTCTGGTCTCAGAACAGCTCCCCTCCTAAAGGACACCAGCAGTATGGTATCAGAACAGCTCCCCTCCTAAAGGACACCAGCAGTATGGTCTCAGAACAGCTCCCCTCCTTTGTAAAGGACACCAGCAGTATGGTCTCAGAACAGCTCCCCTCCTTTGTAAAGGACACCAGCAGTATGGTCTCAGAACAGCTCCCCTCCTAAAGGACACCAGCAGTATGGTCTCAGAACAGCTCCCCTCCGTTGTAAAGGACACCAGCAGTCTGGTCTCAGAACAGCTCCCCTCCTTTGTAAAGGACACCAGCAGTATGGTCTCAGAACAGCTCCCCTCCTAAAGGACACCAGCAGTATGGTCTCAGAACAGCTCCCCTCCGTTGTAAAGGACACCAGCAGTCTGGTCTCAGAACAGCTCCCCTCCTTTGTAAAGGACACCAGCAGTCTGGTCTCAGAACAGCTCCCCTCCGTTGTAAAGGACACCAGCAGTCTGGTCTCAGAACAGCTCCCCTCCTTTGTAAAGGACACCAGCAGTATGGTCTCAGAACAGCTCCCCTCCTAAAGGACACCAGCAGTATGGTCTCAGAACAGCTCCCCTCCGTTGTAAAGGACACCAGCAGTCTGGTCTCAGAACAGCTCCCCTCCGTTGTAAAGGACACCAGCAGTCTGGTCTCAGAACAGCTCCCCTCCTAAAGGACATCAGCAGTCTGGTCTCAGAACAGCTCCCCTCCTATAGGACACCAGCAGTATGGTCTCAGAACAGCTAACCTCCCAAAGGACACCAGCAGTCTGGTCTCAGAACAGCTCCCCTCCTAAAGGACACCAGCAGTCTGGTCTCAGAACAGCTCCGCTCCTTTGTAAAGGACACCAGCAGTATGGTCTCAGAACAGCTCCCCTCCTAAAGGACACCTGCAGTCTGGTCTTAGAACTGCTCCCCTCCTAAAGGACACCAGCAGTATGGTATCAGAACAGCTCCACTCCTAAAGGACACCAGCAGTCTGGTCTCAGAACAGCTCCCCTCCTAAAGGACACCAGCAGTATGGTATCAGAACAGCTCCACTCCTAAAGGACACCAGCAGTCTGGTCTCAGAACAGCTCCACTCCTAAAGGACACCAGCAGTCTGGTCTCAGAACAGCTCCCCTCCTAAAGGACACCAGCAGTCTGGTCTCAGAACAGCTCCCCTCCTAAAGGACACCAGCAGTATGGTCTCAGAACAGCTCCCCTCCTAAAGGACACCAGCAGTATGGTCTCAGAACAGCTCCCCTCCTAAAGGACACCAGCAGTATGGTCTCAGAACAGCTCCCCTCCTTTGTAAAGGACACCAGCAGTATGGTCTCAGAACAGCTCCACTCCTAAAGGACACCAGCAGTATGGTATCAGAACAGCTCCACTCCTAAAGGACACCAGCAGTATGGTCTCAGAACAGCTCCCCTCCTAAAGGACACCAGCAGTGTGGTCTCAGAACAGCTCCCCTCCTAAAGGACACCAGCAGTATGGTCTCAGAACAGCTCCCCTCCTAAAGGACACCAGCAGTATGGTCTCAGAACAGCTCCCCTCCGTTGTAAAGGACACCAGCAGTCTGGTCTCAGAACAGCTCCCCTCCGTTGTAAAGGACACCAGCAGTATGGTCTCAGAACAGCTCCCCTCCTAAAGGACACCAGCCGTATGGTCTCAGAACAGCTCCCCTCCTAAAGGACACCAGCAGTATGGTCTCAGAACAGCTCCCCTCCTAAAGGACACCAGCAGTATGGTCTCAGAACAGCTCCCCTCCGTTGTAAAGGACACCAGCAGTATGGTCTCAGAACAGCTCCCCTCCTAAAGGACACCAGCAGTATGGTCTCAGAACAGCTCCCCTCCGTTGTAAAGGACACCAGCAGTATGGTCTCAGAACAGCTCCCCTCCGTTGTAAAGGACACCAGCAGTATGGTCTCAGAACAGCTCCCCTCCTAAAGGACACCAGCAGTATGGTCTCAGAACAGCTCCCCTCCGTTGTAAAGGACACCAGCAGTATGGTCTCAGAACAGCTCCCCTCCTAAAGGACACCAGCAGTATGGTCTCAGAACAGCTCGCCCCTTAAAGGACACCAGCAGTATGGTCTCAGAACAGCTCCCCTCCGTTGTAAAGGACACCAGCAGTATGGTCTCAGAACAGCTCGCCCCTTAAAGGACACCAGCAGTATGGTCTCAGAACAGCTCCCCTCCGTTGTAAAGGACACCAGCAGTATGGTCTCAGAACAGCTCCCCTCCGTTGTAAAGGACACCAGCAGTATGGTCTCAGAATAGCTCCCCTCCGTTGTAAAGGACACCAGCAGTATGGTCTCAGAACAGCTCCCCTCCGTTGTAAAGGACACCAGCAGTATGGTCTCAGAACAGCTCCACTCCGTTGTAAAGGACACCAGCAGTATGGTCTCAGAACAGCTCCACTCCGTTGTAAAGGACAGCAGCAGTATGGTCTCAGAACAGCTCCCCTCCGTTGTAAAGGACACCAGCAGTATGGTCTCAGAACAGCTCCCCTCCGTTGTAAAGGACACCAGCAGTATGATCTCAGAACAGCTCCCCTCCTAAAGGACACCAGCAGTATGGTCTCAGAACAGCTCCCCTCCGTTGTAAAGGACACCAGCAGTATGGTCTCAGAACAGCTCCCCTCCGTTGTAAAGGACACCAGCAGTATGGTATCAGAACAGCTCCCCTCCGTTGTAAAGGACACCAGCAGTATGGTCTCTATTATTGAATCTCTTGATACTTTGTTAGCTACGTTTGATGTTGAGTCGTTATACACTAATATTCCACACGAGGGCGGTATTGAAGCTATGGAACATTTTATTCTGCAACGTGACCCCAATGAACTACCTTCCAGTGCTGCATTATAACATTGGCTGAAATAGTACTCACACACAACTACTCCATGTTTCTAAATGATTTGTTTATTCAGACGAAGGGTACTACTATGGGATCCCCCATGGCTCCTAACTTTTCTCATTTGTATGTGGGTTACATGGAGAAACAGTCTATTTTCAATCCTCTCCAAAATGTTTTCTTGCCTGACATCATTATGTGGAAACGGTATATTGATGATATTTTTGTTCTATGGAGGAGTGATGCCAAACAGCTCCAGGCGTTCCATGCTTTTCTTAACTCTTGTTCTGAGCATCTGAGATTTACTATGCAGTCTGACACACGTCAAATCAGTTTCCTTGATCTTCTGATTTTGTGTGAAGATAATGTTCTACACACTGATCTTTACAGGAAACCTACTGATCGTAACAGTTTGAGGGCTGATAGTTGTCAACCCACTTCCCTTGAAAAACAGTTTGCCCTTCAGCCAATTCTGTCGAATCAAAAGAATTTGGAGAAAAAAAATCAGATTTCGACAGCAATATGGCCGAGACTCAAAGAAAATTCAAGGAGAGGGGGTACAAAAAAAAATCAGATTAATACTGCCATTGAGAATATTCAAAACCAAATGAGACATGACCTTTTTCAAGGTCAGTCTCTCAAAAATAAGCATTCTTGTGTTCTAACTGCCCACTATATAAAGTGGTCTGAACAAATTAAGAGAATCTTTCACAAGCATTGGCACATTCTAAGATCTGATGACAGTATCGGTAATGTGTTTTCGGACCTTCCCTTGGTCGTTTTCTCACGGGGCAAAAACCTCAGAGATCAACTGGTAAACTCTGATTTTCCACCCCAAGATATTCCAGAACAACATCTATTTGCGCCCCTACTGGATGGAAATTACAAATGTAATGGCTGTGCTCAATGCAATGGCACTTATAAATGTAGATCCTTCAAACACCCCCAAACAGGGAAACAGATCCCAATTAAAGGTGTTATCACGTGCTCCACTAAGGCAGTTATTTATCTTATAACTTGTCCTTGTGGTAAACTTTGACTTCATTTGAATGATGTGGGTAAAACAAAGTGCGAATGAAAAGTATGTTTCTCGGAGGATCGTAGCACCATTAGGTGCAAAAACTGGACTTACCCAGTTGAGGCTCACTTTTTGGAAGAAAACCACTCGATTTCGTCTCTACGTTATATTGGCATCGAACATGTCACCCTCTGTAGGAGACGGGGGGGCCTCGAGAATGTATTGTTAAAACGAGAGGCTGCCTGGATCTTTAAAGACTCTTTGCTCCCTTCGGTCTCAACATAGACTTTGATCTGAAGCCATTCTTGTGATTGTTGTGTTTTTGCTATTGTAAATGTTTGTGGGCTTATGGAGCCAAATTGTATACGCTATCCATTTATGTATTTTGTATGCTATTTTAATATGAGAATTAACCAATGATATCAGGCCACACCCGGCCATGATTACAGACACCTGTGTGTGTCTTTTGACACTATATAAATGGGTCACCCTGCAGTGTTTGTCATTACACCGTGCAGAAGACAGCTTGTCTGTTGAAATGTTGGACATAAATATTTTGAGCTCCTAGAGTGTGCTGCTCTCCTTTATT
>NW_025750831.1:0-17528 GCF_021184085.1 Oncorhynchus gorbuscha | reverse complement strand
TAACGTCGTTCGTCTGTTGAATGAAGAGAGTCAGACCGAAATGCAGCGTGTAGGTTACTCATGACTTTTAATGAAAGTATCGTGGTACATGAAATAACTGATAAACGAAAACAACAAACGAAACGTGAAACTAATTACAGCCTATCTGGTGACTACTACACAGAGACAGGTACAAACACCCACAAAATACAACGCGTAAGTCAGGCTGTCTAAATACGGTTCTCAATCAGAGACAACGACAAGCACCTGACTCTGATTGAGAATCGCCCCAGGCAGCCAAGCCTAACTAGACACACCCTTAATCAGAAAACAATCCCAATTACTACAAACCCCAATACGAAACACAACATATAAACCCATGTCACACCCTGGCTACCCAAACATATACCAAAAACACAAAATATAATGACCAAGGCGTGACACTCTGTCCTAGTTTGGGCTGAGGGACTAATACAGTAATGTCTCTGTCCTAGTTTGGGCTGAGGGACTAATACAGTAATGTCTCTCTGTCCTAGTTTGGGCTGAGGGACTAATACAGTAATGTCTCTCTGTCCTAGTTTGGGCTGAGGGACTAATACAGTAATGTCTCTCTGACCTAGTTTGGGCTGAGGGACTAATACAGTAATGTCTCTCTGTCCTAGTTTGGGCTGAGGGACTAATACAGTAATGTCTCTCTGTCCTAGTTTGGGCTGAGGGACTAATACAGTAATGTCTCTCTGTCCTAGTTTGGGCTGAGGGACTAATACAGTAATGTCTCTCTGTCCTAGTTTGGGCTGAGGGACTAATACAGTAATGTCTCTGTCCTAGTTTGGGCTGAGGGACTAATACAGTAACGTCTCTGTCCCCTAGTTTGGACCCCTAATGCAATAATGTCTCTCTGTCCTAGTTTGGGCTGAGGGACTAATACAGTAATGTCTCTGTCCTAGTTTGGGCTGAGGGACTAATACAGTAATGTCTCTCTGTCCTAGTTTGGGCTGAGGGACTAATACAGTAATGTCTCTGTCCTAGTTTGGGCTGAGGGACTAATACAGTAATGTCTCTCTGTCCTAGTTTGGGCTGAGGGACTAATACAGTAATGTCTCTCTGTCCTAGTTTGGACTAATACAGTAATGTCTCTCTGTCTAGTTTGGGCTGAGGGACTAATACAGTAATGTCTCTCTGTCTCGTTTGGACTAATACAGTACGTCTCTGTCTGTTGAAATGACAGTAATGTCTCTCTGTCCTAGTTTGGGCTGAGGGACTAATACAATTATCATGTCTCTGTCTAGTTTGGGCTGAGGACTAAAAAATAATGTCTCTAGCAAAAACTGAGGGACTAATACAGTAATGTCTCTCTCTGTCCTAGTTTGGGCTGAGGGACTAATACAGTAATGTCTCTCTGTCCTAGTTTGGGCTGAGGGACTAATACAGTAATGTCTCTCTGTCCTAGTTTGGACTAATACAGTAATGTCTCTCTGTCCTAGTTTGGGCTGAGGGACTAATACAGTAATGTCTCTCTGTCCTAGTTTGGGCTGAGGGACTAATACAGTAATGTCTCTGTCCTAGTTTGGGCTGAGGGACTAATGCAATGGTCCTAGTTTGGACTAATACAGTAATGTCTCTCTGTCCTAGTTTGGGCTGAGGGACTAATACAGTAATGTCTCTCTGTCCTAGTCTGTCCTAGTTTGGGCTGAGGGACTAATACAGTAATGTCTCTCTGTCCTAGTTTGGGCTGAGGGACTAATACAGTAATGTCTCTGTCCTAGTTTGGGCTGAGGGACTAATACAGTAATGTCTCTGTCCTAGTTTGGGCTGAGGGACTAATACAGTAATGTCTCTGTCCTAGTTTGGGCTGAGGGACTAATACAGTAATGTCTCTCTGTCCTAGTTTGGGCTAGGGACACAGTAATGTCTCTGTCCTAGTTTGGGCTGAATAATACAGTAATGTCTCTCTGTCCTAGTTTGGGCTGAGGGACTAATACAGTAATGTCTCTCTGTCCTAGTTTGGGCTGAGGGACTAATACAGTAATGTCTCTCTGTCCTAGTTTGGACTAATACAGTAATGTCTCTGTCCTAGTTTGGACTAATACAGTAACGTCTCTGTCCTAGTTTGGACTAATACAGTAATGTCTCTCTGTCCTAGTTTGGGCTGAGGGACTAATACAGTAATGTCTCTCTGTCCTAATGTCTCTCTGTCCTAGTTTGGGTAACTGTCCTAGTTTGGACTAATACAGTAATGTCTCTCTGTCCTAGTTTGGGCTGAGGGACTAATACAGTAATGTCTCTGTCCTAGTTTGGGCTGAGGGACTAATACAGTAATGTCTCTCTGTCCTAGTTTGGGCTGAGGGACTAATACAGTAATGTCTCTCTGTCCTAGTTTGGACTAATACAGTAAAGTCTCTGTCCTAGTTTGGGCTGAGGGACTAATACAGTAATGTCTCTCTGTCCTAGTTTGGGCTGAGGGACTAATACCGTAATGTCTCTCTGTCCTAGTTTGGGCTGAGGGACTAATACAGTAATGTCTCTCTGTCCTAGTTTGGGCTGTCCTAGTTTGGGCTGAGGGACTAATACAGTAATGTCTCTCTGTCCTAGTTTGGGCTGAGGGACTAATACAGTAATGTCTCTCTGTCCTAGTTTGGGCTGAGGGACTAATACAGTAATGTCTCTGTCCTAGTTTGGGCTGAGGGACTAATACAGTAATGTCTCTCTGTCCTAGTTTGGGCTGAGGGACTAATACAGTAATGTCTCTGTCCTAGTTTGGACTAATACAGTAATGTCTCTCTGTCCTAGTTTGGGCTGAGGGACTAATACAGTAATGTCTCTCTGTCCTAGTTTGGACTAATACAGTAACGTCTCTGTCCTAGTTTGGGCTGAGGACTAATACAGTAATGTCTCTGTCCTAGTTTGGGCTGAGGGACTAATACAGTAATGTCTCTGTCCTAGTTTGGGCTGAGGGACTAATACAGTAATGTCTCTCTGTCCTAGTTTGGGCTGAGGGACTAATACAGTAATGTCTCTGTCCTAGTTTGGGCTGAGGGACTAATACAGTAATGTCTCTGTCCTAGTTTGGGCTGAGGGACTAATACAGTAATGTCTCTCTGTCCTAGTTTGGGCTGAGGGACTAATACAGTAATGTCTCTGTCCTAGTTTGGGCTGGGGGACTAATACAGTAATGTCTCTCTGTCCTAGTTTGGGCTGAGGGACTAATACAGTAATGTCTCTCTGTCCTAGTTTGGGCTGAGGGACTAATACAGTAATGTCTCTCTGTCCTAGTTTGGGCTGACTAATACAGTAATGTCTCTGTCCTAGTTTGGGCTGAGGGACTAATACAGTAATGTCTCTCTGTCCTAGTTTGGGCTGAGGGACTAATACAGTAATGTCTCTGTCCTAGTTTGGACTAATACAGTAATGTCTCTGTCCTAGTTTGGACTAATACAGTAACGTCTCTGTCCTAGTTTGGACTAATACAGTAATGTCTCTCTGTCCTAGTTTGGGCTGAGGGACTAATACAGTAATGTCTCTCTGTCCTAGTTTGGACTAATACAGTAACGTCTCTGTCCTAGTTTGGACTAATACAGTAATGTCTCTCTGTCCTAGTTTGGGCTGAGGGACTAATACAGTAATGTCTCTGTCCTAGTTTGGACTAATACAGTAATGTCTCTCTGTCCTAGTTTGGGCTGAGGGACTAATGCAGTAATGTCTCTGTCCTAGTCTAATACAGTAAAGTCTCTGTCTAGTTTGGGCTGAGGGACTAATACAGTAATGTCTCTCTGTCCTAGTTTGGGCTGAGGGACTAATACAATGTCTCTCTGTCCTAGTTTGGGCTGAGGGACTAATACAGTAATGTCTCTCTGTCCTAGTTTGGGCTGAGGGACTAATACAGTAATTTCTCTCTGTCCTAGTTTGGGCTGGGGACTAATACAGTAATGTCTCTCTGTCCTAGTTTGGGCTGAGGACTAATACAGTAATGTCTCTGTCCTAGTTTGGGCTGGGGACTAATACAGTAATGTCTCTGTCCTAGTTTGGGCTGAGGACTAATACAGTAATGTCTCTCTGTCCTAGTTTGGGCTGACTAATACAGTAATGTCTCTGTCCTAGTTTGGGCTGAGGGACTAATACAGTAATACTCTCTGTCCTAGTTTGGGCTGAGGGACTAATGCAGTATGTCTCTCTGTCCTAGTTTGGGCTGGGGACTAATACAGTAATGTCTCTCTGTCTAGTTTGGGCTGACGTTCTCTGCGTTTTCGGTGTGATCGTGTATCGTATTGTCGTTTCATCTAATGGCGTATGTCACCTGACCCGGAGACCAAGTCTAACGTCGTGTCACCGTCACGGCAACCGCTGTCATCATCAACCTGGTGGTCATTCTGATACTGGATGAGATCTACGGAGCTGTGGCCGTCTGGCTCACTGAGCTGGGTAACACCTTCTACATTCAGATTATTAAGTGTTGTAGTTTGGTAACACACCTCTACATTCAGATTATTAAGTGTTGTAGCTGGGTAACACACGCTACTACATTCAGATTATTAAGTGTTGTGGCTGAGTAACACACCTCTACATTCAGATTATTAAGTGTTGTAGCTGCACACCTCTATTCAGTAAAGTGTTGTGGCTGGTACACCTTCTACATTCAGATTATTAAGTGTTGTAGTTTGGTAACACACCTCTACATTCAGATTATTAAGTGTTGTAGCTGGGTAACACACCTCTACATTCAGATTATTAAGTGTTGTAGCTGGGTAACACACCTCTACATTCAGATTATTAATGTTGTAGCTGGGTATCTATTAGATTATGTGTTGTAGCTAGTAACACACCACTAAATTCAGATTATGAAGTGTTGTAGCTGGGTAACACACCTCTACATTCAGATTATTAAGTGTTGTAGCTGGGTAACACACCTCTACATTGAGATTATTAAGTGTTGTAGCTGGGTAACACACCTCTACATTCAGATTATTAAGTGTTGTAGCTGGGTAACACACCTCTACATTGAGATTATTAAGTGTTGTAGCTGGGTAACACACCTCTACATTCAGATTATTAAGTGTTGTGCTCTTACACCTCTACATTCAGATTATCCCAGTGTTGTAGCTGGGTAACACACCTCTACATTCAGATTATTAAGTGTTGTAGCTCTGTAACACACCTCTACATTCAGATTATTACATGTTTGTGTCCTGTGTGCTACGTCAGATTTCTCAAATACTTTTTCAAACGGTCTCCTGAATAAGACATCTCTCTCTCCTCTCTCCCATCACTCTCTCCCATCACTCTCTCCCATCACTCTCTCCCATCACTCTCTCCTCATCTCTCTCCCATCTCTCTCTCCTCATCTCTCTCTCCTCTCTCCTCTCTCCCATCACTCTCTCCCATCACTCTCTCCCATCACTCTCTCCTCATCTCTCTCCCATCACTCTCTCCCATCACTCTCTCCTCATCTCTCTCCCATCACTCTCTCCTCATCTCTCTCCCATCTCTCTCTCCTCATCTCTCTCTCCTCTCTCCCTCTCTCCCATCACTCTCTCCTCATCTCTCTCTCCTCTCCCTCTCTCTCTCCCCATCACTCTCTCCTCTCCTCTCTCCTCATCTCTCTCTCCTCTCCCATCCTCTCCCATCTCTCTCTCTCTCTTTCCCATCCTCTCTCCCATCACTCTCTCCTCTCCTCTCTCCCATCACTCTCTCCTCTCCTCTCTCCCATCACTCTCTCTCCCTCTCTCTCTCCCATCACTCTCTCTCCTCTCCTCTCTCCCATCCTCTCTCCTCTCTCCCATCACTCTCTCCTCCTCTCTCCCATCCTCTCCTCATCTCTCTCTCCTCTTTCCCATCCTCTCTCCCATCACTCTCTCCTCTCTCTTTCATCCTCTCTCCCATCACTCTCTCCTCCTCTCCTCTCTCCCATCACTCTCTCCTCTCTCCTCTCTCCCATCACTCTCTCCTCCTATCCTCTCTCCCATCACTCTCTCCTCCTCTCCTCTCTCCCATCACTCTCTCCTCTCTCCTCTCTCCATCACTCTCTCTTCACCTCTATTCACCCTCTCCTCCCCAGAATTCCAAGGACAGAGAGTAACTTTGAGCAGCATCTGATTCTGAAGGCTTTCCTACTGAAGTTCATGAATGCCTACGCCCCCATCTTCTATGTAGCTTTCTTTAAGGGATGGTGCGACACAGACACACACATGTATACGTGGGGTTATGTGGAGAGATGAATGACACTGGGTTAGGGGGTTAGGGGTTAGGGTTAAGAAGTTGAGGGGTTAACATGTGGAGAGATGAATGACACTGGGTTAGGGGTTAGGGTTAGGGTTAACATGTGGAAGATGAATGACACTGAGTTGGGGATTGGGGAGTTGGGTTAGGGTTTGGGTTAAGGTTAAGAGTTAACATGTGGAGAGATTAATGATTACTGGGTTAGGGGTTAGGGGTTGGGGTTAGAGGTTAACATGTGGAAGAAATGACACTGGGTTAGGGTTAGGGGTTGGGGTTAAGATAAACATGTAGAGAGTTAATGACACTGGGTTAGGGGTTAGGGTTAGGGGTTAACATGTGGAGAGATGAATGACCCACTGGGTTAGGGTTGGGGTTAGGGTTAGGGTTAGGGGTTAGGGTTAAGGGTTAACATGTAGAGAGATGAATGACACTGGGTTAGGGTTAGGGGTTAACATGTGGAAGATTAAAATTACACTGGGTTAAAGGTTAAGGGTTAGGGTTAGGGTTGCTGTGTGAGAAATTAGCCAACACCTGAGTTAGGGTTGGGGTTAGGGTTAGATGTGAGGGGTTAGGGTTGAGGTTAGGGTTAGGGGTTAACAACAGGATAGTTAGGGTTAGGGTTAGGGTTAAGGTTGAGGTTAAGGGTTAGGGTTAGGGGTTGAGGTTGAGTTAGGGAATTAAAATTAAGGTTAAAGGTTAAAGGAGTTAAGGTTAAGTTATGTGGAAGATTAATGACACTAGGTTAGGGTTGGGGTTGGGGTTAACTTTTTATGTAGAAAGATGACACTGGAGTTGAAATTGAGAAATTAAGATTAAAGTTAACATGTGAAAGATAAATAACAAATTAAAGATTAAAAAATTAAAAATTAAAAGTGCTATGTGGAAAATTAATAACACTGGAAGTTGGGAATTAGAATTAAAATTAAGAGTTAATGCTGTGGAAAAATAAATAACCTAAATTAAAGAATTAAAGAATTAAAAGTTAAAAATTAAAGAATTAAAAATTAAAATTAACATGTAAAAAGATGTAATAACTAGGTTGAGGGTTAGAGGTTAAAATTAAAGATTAACATACAAAATGCTTAACCTTACTAAATTAAAAGTTAAAATTAAAATTAAAGAATTAAGAGTTAAAGTTAAAGAGGTTAACTGTGTAAAGGTGGCAACACTGAAGTTGAGGTTGAGGTTAGGGTTAGAGGTTGAGGGTTAACATGTGAAATGAATGACACTGGGTTAGGGTTAGGGAGTTGGGGTTGGGGTTAACATGTGGAGAGATTAATGACACTGGGTTAGGGTTAGGGGTTAGGGTTAAGGGTTAACATGTGGAGAGATGAATGACACTGGGTTAGGGGTTGGGGGTTGGGGTTTGGGTTGGGGTTAGGGGTTGGGTTAGGGTTGGGGTTGGGGTTAGGGTTGTTGACCGTTTGAGACAGAACTGTGAACAGACAGATCTACTCTGAGTAGGACTGTTTGATGAGACAGAACACAGACACCCATACTATCATACTGAATAGAACAGGTCTTTGACAGCCTTTATATAATTATACTCACCTGGTGTGTGTGTGTGTGTGTGTGTGTGTGTGTGTGTGTGTGTGTGTGTGTATGCGCGTGTGCGTGTGTGTTGACAGGTTTGCAGGCAGGCCGAGACTACGTCTATGTTTTTAATGACTACCGGATGGAGGAGGTGAGGGGGTGTTAGGTGGAGGGGGTGTTTGTATGCTAATGTTCTTTGCTTACAACTTACTGTCTGCCTCTGTCATACTCTTGGCTCTGCCCCCCCTCTCTCTCCTCTCAGTGTGCCCCTGGAGGCTGTTTAATAGAGTTGTGTATTCAGCTCAGCATCATCATGGTGGGGAAACAACTCATTCAGAACAATGTCTTTGAGATCGGCATCCCGTAAGTACACACACACACACACACACACACACACACACACACACACACACACACACACACACACACACACACACACACACACACACACACACACACACACACACACACACACACACACACACACACACACACACACACACACACACACACACACACTGCCTGCCCATTCCTCCTCTATATCTGCCATTAAGGACATTCTGCTGAAGGACATTTCTCTCCTGACTTTATGAGACGAACATCAATATCAGGGGTTTAATATTTTAATGTTAGGACGTTCTCTATTACTCTGTGATGCTTCACTGGGGATCATAGTGGCTCATAGTGGTTCATAGTGAGTCATAGTGGCTCATAGTAGTTCATAGTGACTCATAGTGGCTCATAGTGGCTCATAGTGTCTTATTTAATATTTTAATGTTAGGACGTTCTCTATTACTCTGTGCTGCTTCACTGGGGATCATAGTGGCTCCTAGTGGCTCCTAGTGGCTCATAGTGGCTCATAGTGGTTCCTAGTGGCTCATAGTGGTTCACAGTGGCTCATAGTGGTTCATAGTGGCTCATAGTGGCTCATAGTGGTTCATAGTGGCTCATTTTAATGTTAGGACGTTCTCTACTACTCTGTGCTTTCTCACTGGGGCTCCTAGTGGCTCATAATGGTTAATAGTAGTTAATAGTGGCTCATAGTGGCTCATAGTGTGTTATTTAATATTTTAATGTTAGGATGTTCTCTATTACTCTGTGCTGCTTCACTGGGGTTCATAGTGGCTCATAGTGGCTCATAGTGGCTCCTAGTGGCTCCTAGTGGCTCACAGTGGTTCCTAGTGGCTCACAGTGGCTCATAGTGGTTCACAGTGGTTCACAGTGGCTCATAGTGGTTCATAGTGGTTCATAGTGGCTCCTAGTGGTTCACAGTGGCTCCTAGTGGTTCACAGTGGCTCATAGTGGTTCACAGTGGTTCATAGTGGTTCACAGTGGCTCATAGTGGTTCATAGTAGTTCATAGTGGCTAATTTTAATGTTAGGATCGTTCTCTACTACTCTTGTGCTGCTTCACTGGGTTTCATAGCGGCTCATAGTGGTTCACAGTGGCTCGTAGGACTCAATGAGTGACTCGTAGTGACTCGTAGTGACTCATAGTGGCTCATAGTGGCTCATAGTGGCTCATAGCGGCTCATAGTGGTTCATAGCGTCTTTTTAATGTTAGCATATTCTTCATTACTCTGTGCTGCTTCACTGGGGCGCATAGCAACTTATAGCAGCTCATAGTGTCCTATTGTGTCCTATTGTGTCCTGTTGTGTCCTATTGTGTCCTATTGTGTCCTATTGTGTCCTGTAGTGTCTATTGTCTTCGAGTTTCATGGTTCTCTTTCTCTCTGACTCATCTCTCCTTTCTCTCCATCTCTTCCTCCCTTCTGCTCTCCTCGTCAGTAAGTTGAAGAAGTTGATCCGAGCATGGAAGGGTAAGGGGATTTCATTGAGGAAAAGAGGGGCAGCGTGCCAGACCTCCTCCCAACAGTGGAACCTGGACTACCTGGTCCTTTGAAGGACTGACCCCTGAGTACATGGAGATGAGTGAGTATATAGTAACAGTAGATAACAGAGGTGAGGAGGTCAGGTGATTAACTAGACACCTGGACCATACCACCTGCCTCTCTCTCCCTGTTACCTGGACAGAGACCTACCTCCTCCTGTTACCTGGACAGAGACCATACCACCCTGTTACCTGGACAGAGACCATACCACCCTGTTACCTGGACAGAGACCATACCACCCTGTTACCTGGACAGAGACCATACCACCCTGTTACCTGGACAGAGACCGTACCACCCTGTTACCTGGACAGAGACCGCACCACCCTGTTACCTGGACAAGAGACCGGTGCCACCCTGTTACCTGGACAGAGACCGTACCACCCTGTTACCTGGACAGAGACAAGTACCACCCTGTTACCTGGACAGAGACTCCCTGTTACCTGGACAGAGACCGTACTCACCCTGTTACCTGGACAGAGGACCATACCACCCTGTTACCTGACAGAGACCGTCCCTGTTACCTGGACAGAGACCGCACCACCTGCCTTACCTGGACAGAGACCATACCACCCTGCCTCTCCCTGTTACCTGGACAGAGACTGCACCACCTGTTACCTGGACAGAGACCGTACCACCCTGTTACTCTGGACCTGACAGAGACCGTGCCACCCTGTTACCTGGACAGAGACCGTGCCACCCTGTTACCTGGACAGAGACCGTGCCACCCTGTTACCTGGACAGAGTCCGTACCACCCTGTTACCTGGACAGAGACCGTACCACCCTGTTACCTGGACAGAGACCGTGCCACCCTGTTACCTGGACAGAGACCGTACCACCCTGTTACCTGGACAGAGACCGGCTGTTACCTGGACAGAGACCATACCACCCTGCCTCTCTGTCTCTCTCTTAGGCTTGGTACACTTACAGCTCATCTCTTGGCTACTGTAGATTACTTTATCACTGAACCTCATCCCAGATCCAAGATGGCGTAGCAGTTCAAACGTCTTTGTCTTGTCGTGTCCCGTGTATATATCTTGGGCTTGGTACACTTACAGCTCATCTCTTGGCTACTGTAGATTACTTTATCACTGAACCTCATCCCAGATCCAAGATGGCGTAGCAGTTCAGACGTCTTTGTCTTGTTGTGTCCCGTGTATATCTTTTTTTCCTTCGTATATTTTTCTTGAATATTTTTAATATTTTTAACCTCAGTTTCAACATGCTCTCCTACAACCATACACCAATGTGGTATGGATCTCACTGCTATTTTCTATACTGCAGAACCCGAACCCCCAACAGGAGATAGCCAGCTAACTAGCTACTAGCTAGTAGTCAGTTAGCCACTGCTAGTGGTCATCAGCTAACCTGGTCAACTCCTGGCAGTCAGCATAGAGCGACCCAACCCAGATCATACCGACTGCTTTTCTCCACATCTCTCGTTTCCTACCGCAAGCTCTGAACCTTTTCACCTGGATCATCACAGCCAGCTAGCTGCTATCCGAGTGGGCTACCCCCTGGCTAACGTCTCTGTCCCAACACAAACACCAGTGAGCCTGGAACTAGCCTCGTGTCTCCCATCTCCGGCTAGCTGCTGTCCAAGTGGCTACCCCTGGCTATTGTCTCTGTCCCAACACAAACACCAGATGAGCCTGGAACTAGCCTCGTGCTACTCCCATCTCCCGGCTGAAGAGGTCCATCAGCCACTCCTTGGGCTACAATACATATTTTGCCAATTGGCCTGGACCCCTTTTACTGCCGACACTGAGCCCTGACGATTCCATCACGACTGGTCTACCGACATAATCTGCCGAGGGTTTCAACAGGCTCCTCTGTTGCGACATCCCTGAAGGCCCATCCGCTAGCCTGCTAGCCCGACCTAGCTGTTTAAAAATATAAATATAAATATATGCTTTAGCTGTTTAGTCATGTGTGCATATTGGAATGTTAGCTGACCAACTGAGCTACAGACCACGTTTGCTGAAGAGGACCTTCAGCCAATTTCTTGGCCTACAATACCTATTTTGCCAATTGGCCTGGACCCTTTTACCACACGGAGCCCTGCTGATCCATCATGACTGGTCTGCCGTAACCACACAAGGGCTACAACAGACTTATTCCATTAAGATGTCCCCCTAAGGCCCTTCTGCTAGCCCCAGTCCGCTAGCTGTCTGAATGTCCGTGTCTCCAGCTCACCTAGCTTCCCACTGGTCCCTATGATCACTCTGCTACACATGCGTCTCCCTAATGTCAATATGTCTTGTCCATTGCTGTTTTGGTTAGTGATTATTGTCTTATTTCACTGTAGAGACTCCAGCCACTGATCAATATGCCTTAACTAAGCAATTTTGTTTCACCTCCCACACATGTGGTTGATCTCACCTGGTCTAAATGGTGGCTCGACAGACAAAACCTCTCTCATCGTCACTCAATGCCTAGGTTTATCTCCACTGTATTCACGTCCTGCCATACCCTTGTCTGTACATTATGCCTTGATCTATTCGTCCGTGCCCAGAAACCTGCTCCTTTTACTCTCTGTTCCTAACGCACTAGACAACCAGTTCTTATTGCCTTTAGCCGTACTCCTTATCCTACTCACTCTCTGTTCCTCTAGTGATGAGGGTTAATCCAGGCCCTGCAGCGCCTAGCTCCTCCCATTCCCAGGCGCCTCATTTGTTGACTTCCCTAAACCACTTCAGCGAGCAGGCCTTTCTAATCGACACAGCCTGGGTATCCTGGAAGGATATTGACCTCATTCTGTCAGTAGAGATTCCTGGTTATACTTTTAAAAGTGCTTTCCTCACCATCTTAAATAAATAAACATGCCCCATTCAAAAAAAAATGTTGAACAGGAACCGATATAGCCCTGGGTTCTCTCAAGACCTGACTGCCCTTGACCAGCACAAACATCTGTGGCATTCTGCATTAGCATCTAATAGCTCTCTGTGATTTGCAATATTTCAGGGAAGTTAGGAACAAATATACACAGGCAGTTAGGAAAGTTAAGGCTGGCTTACCTCCCCCATTTCTCCTTCACCCAAATCCAGATAGCCGATGTTCTGAAAGAAATCTGGACCCCTACATATCAGCTGGCTAGACAATCTGGACCCTCTCTTTCTGAAACTATCCATCACAATTTTGCAACCCCTATTCCTAGCCTGTTCAACCTCTCTTTCGTATCGTCTGTTATCCCCAAAGACTGGAAAGCTGCCACAGTCATCCCCCTCTTCAAAGGGGACACTTCTGTCCCTTCTTTGGACACTGTTAACTAACCTCCAGACGAGCTTCAATGCCAGACATCTCTCCTTCTGTGGCCTCCAACTGCTCTTAAATGCAAGTAAAACTAAATGTATGCTCTTCTGCCGATCGCTGCCCACACCTGCCTGCCTGCCCGTCCAGCATCACTACTCTGGACTGTTCTGACTTAGAATATGTGGACAATTACAAATACCTAGGTGTCTGGTTAGACTGTAAACTCCTTCCAGACTCACATTAAGCATCTTCCTGCTGGTCCTGAACTCAGGGTGGGTCCCCTGCTGGGTCCTGAACTCAGGGTGGGTCCCCTGCTAGGTCCTGAACTCAGGGTGGGTTCCCTGCTAGGTCCTGAACTCAGGGTGGGTCCCCTGCTAGGTCCTGAACTCAGGGTGGGTCCCCTGGGTCCTGAACTCAGGGTGGGTCCCCTGCTGGGTCCTGAACTCAGGGTGGGTCCCCTGCTAGGGTCCTGAACTCAGGGTGGGTCCCCTGCTAGGTCCTGAACTCAGGGTGGGTCCCTGCTAGGTCCTGAACTCAGGGTGGGTCCCCTGCTGGGTCCTGAACTCGGGGTGGGTCCCCTGCTAGGTCCTGAACTCAGGGTGGGTCCCCTGCTAGGTCCTGAACTCAGGTGGGTCCCCGCTAGGTCCTGAACTCAGGGTGGGCCCCCTGCTAGGTCCTGAACTCAGGGTGGGTCCCCGCTGGGTCCTGAACTCAGCGTGGGTCCCCTGCTAGGTCCTGAACTCGGCGTGGGTCCCCCGCTGGTCCTGAGGTCCCCGCTGGAACTCGGCGTGGGTCCCCTGCTAGGTCCTGAACCCGTGGGTCCCCCCGCTAGGTCCTGAACTTCGGCGTGGGTCCCCCGCTGGTCCTGAACTCGGCGTGGGTCCCCGCTGGGTCCTGACTCGGCGTGGGTCCCCGCTGGGTCCTGAACTCGGGTGGGTCCCTGCTGGGTCCTGAACTCGGGTGGGTCCCGCTGGGTCTGCTCCGGCGTGGGTCCCCTGCTGGGTCCTGAACTCGGGTGGGTCCCCTGCTAGGTCCTGAACTCGGCGTGGGTCCCCTGCTAGGTCCTGAACTCGGCGTGGGTCCCCTGCTAGGTCCTGAACTCGCGTGGGTCCCCTGCTAGGTCCTGAACTCGGCGTGGGTCCCTGCTGGGTCCCTGACTCGGCGTGGGTCCCCTGCTGGGTCCTGAACTCGGGTGGGTCCCCTGCTAGGTCCTGAACTCGGCGTGGGTCCCTGGGTCCTGAACTGTTGGGTCCCTGCTGGGTCCTGAACTCGGGGTGGGTCCCTGCTAGGTCCTGAACTCGGCGTGGGTCCCCTGCTGGGTCTGAACTCGGGGTCCCCTGCTAGGTCCTGAACTGGGTCCGGGGTGGGTCCCTGCTAGGTCCTGAATCGGCGTGGGTCCCCTGCTAGGGTGGCGTGGGTCCCCTGCTAGGTCCTGAACTCGGCGTGGGTCCCCTGCTAGGTCCTGAACTGGTGGGTCCTGGAACTCGGGTGGGTCCCCTGCTGGGTCTGAGCCCTGGGTCCTGCTGGGTCCTGAACTCGGCGTGGGTCCCTGCTAGGTCCTGAACTTCGGCGTGGGTCCCCTGCTGGGTCCTGAACTCGGCGTGGGTCCCCTGCTAGGTCCTGAACTCGGGGTGGGTCCCCTGCTAGGTCCTGAACTCGGCGTGGGTCCCCTGCTAGGTCCTGAACTCGGGTGGGTCCCTGCTAGGTCCTGAACTCGGGTGGGTCCCCTGCTAGGTCCTGAACTCGGGTGGGTCCCCTGCTAGGTCCTGAACTCGGCGTGGGTCCCTGGTCCCTGAGCCCGTCGGGTCCCTGCTAGGTAGGTCCCTGCTGAACTCGGGTGGGTCCCCTGCTAGGTCCTGAACTGGCGTGGGTCCCTGCTGGTCCCTCGGCGTGGGTCCCCTAGGTCCTGAACTCGGGGTGGGTCCCCTGCTAGGGTCCTGAACCCGGCGTGGGTCCCCTGCTAGGGTCCGTGCCCTGCTGGGTCTGAACTCGTGGGTCCCTGGGTCCCCCGTGTCCCTGCTAGGTCCTGAACTCGGCGTGGGTCCCCTGCTGGGTCCTGAACTGGGGGGGTCCCCTGCTAGGTCCTGAACTCGGCGTGGGTCCCCTGCTGGGTCCTGAACTCGGGTGGGTCCCCTGCTAGGGTCCTGAACTCGGGGTGGGTCCCCTGCTAGGTCCTGAACTCGGCGTGGGTCCCCTGCTAGGTCCCTGAACTCGGGTGGGTCCCTGCTGGAGGGTCACCAGGGTCCTGAACTCGGGTGGTCCCCTGCTCGGTCCTGAACTCTGGGGTGGGTCCCCTGCTCGGTCCTGAACTCGGGTGGGTCCCCTGCTCGGTCCTGAACTCAAAGGGGTCCCTGCTCGGTCCCTGAACTCAGGGGTGAGGTCCCCCTGCTAGGTCCTGAACTCGGGTGGGTCCCCTGGGTCTGAACTCGGGGTGGGTCTAGGTCCTGGAACTCGGGGTGGGTCCCTGCTGGGTCCTGAGACTGGGTCCTGAAACTTCGGGTGGGTCCCTGCTAGGGTCCTGAACTGGGGTGGGTCCCCTGCTAGGGTCCTGAACTCGGGTGGGTCCCCTGCTAGGTCCTGGAACTCGGGGTGGGTCCCCTGCTAGGGTCCTTGAACTCGGGTCCCCTGCTGGGTCCCCGGGGTCCCCTGTGGTCCTGAACTCGGGGTGGGTCCCTGCTAGGTCCTGAACTCGTGGGTCCCCTGCTCGGTCCTGAACTCGGGGTGGGTCCCCTGCTCGGTCCTGAACTCGGGGTGGGTCCCTGCCAGGGTCCCTGAACTCGGGGTGGGTCCCTGCTAGGGAACTCCTGAACTCTGGGTGGGTCCCTGCTCGGTCCTGAACTCGGGTGGGTCCCCTGCTAGGTCCTGAACTCGGGTGGGTCCCCTGCTGCCAGGGTCCCCTGGAACTCGGGGTGGGTCCCCTGCTCGGTCCTGAACTCGGGGTGGGTCCCCTGGGGTGGGTCCTGCTAGGTCCTTGAACTCGGGGTGGGTCCCCTGCCAGGTCCTGAACTCGGGGTGGGTCCCCTGCTAGGTCCTGAACTCGGGGTGGGTCCCCTGCTAGGTCCTGAACTCGGGTGGGTCCCCTGCTAGGTCCTGAACTCGGGGTGGGTCCCCTGCTAGGTCCTGAACTCGGGGTGGGTCCCCACAGGGGTGGGTCCCCTGCTCGGTCCTGAACTCGGGGTGGGTCCCCTGCTCGGTCCTGAACTCGGGGTGGGTCCCCTGCTCGGTCCTGAACTCGGGGTGGGTCCCCTGCTAGGTCCTGAACTCGGGGTGGGTCCCCTGCTCGGTCCTGAACTCGGGTGGGTCCCCTGCTAGGTCCTGAACTCGGGGTGGGTCCCCTGCTAGGTCCTGAACTCGGGTGGGTCCCCTGCTAGGTCCTGAACTCGGGGTGGGTCCCCTGCTAGGTCCTGAACTCGGGGTGGGTCCCCTGCTAGGTCCTGAACTCGGGGTGGGTCCCCTGCTAGGTCCTGAACTCGGGGTGGGTCCCCTGCTAGGTCCTGAACTCGGGGTGGGTCCCCTGCTAGGTCCTGAACTCGGGGTGGGTCCCCTGCTAGGTCCTGAACTCGGGGTGGGTCCCTGCTGGGTCCTGAACTCGGGGTGGGTCCCCTGCTCAGGTCCTGAACTCGGGTGGGTCCTGCTAGGGCCGGGGTGGGTCCCCTGCTAGGTCCTGAACTCGGGGTGGGTCCCCTGCTAGGTCCTGAACTCGGGGTGGGTCCCCTGCTAGGTCCTGAACTCGGGGTGGGTCCCCTGCTAGGTCCTGAACTCGGGGTGGGTCCCCTGCTAGGTCCTGAACTCGGGGTGGGTCCCCTGCTAGGTCCTGAACTCGGGGTGGGTCCCCTGCTAGGTCCTGAACTCGGGGTGGGTCCCCTAAGCTAGGTCCTGAACTCGGGGGTGGGTCCCCTGCTAGGTCCTGAACTCGGGGTGGGTCCCCTGCTAGGTCCTGAACTCGGGGTGGGTCCCCTGCTAGGTCCTGAACTCGGGGTGGGTCCCCTGCTAGGTCCTGAACTCGGGGTGGGTCCCCTGCTAGGTCCTGAACTCGGGGTGGGTCCCCTGCTAGGTCCTGAACTCGGGGTGGGTCCCCTGCTAGGTCCTGAACTCGGGTGGGTCCCCTGCTAGGTCCTGAACTCGGGTGGGTCCCCTGCTAGGTCCTGAACTCGGGGTGGGTCCCCTGCTAGGTCCTGAACTCGGGGTGGGTCCCTGCTAGGTCCTGAACTCGGGTGTCCCCTGCCAGGTCCTGAACTCGGGGTGGGTCCCCTGCTAGGTCCTGAACTCGGGGTGGGTCCCCTGCTAGGTCCTGAACTCCCGGGTGGGTCCCCTGCTAGGTCCTGAACTCGGTGGGTCCCCTGCTAGGTCCTGAACTCGGGGTGGGTCCCCTGCTAGGTCCTGAACTCGGGGGTGGGTCCCCTGCTAGGTCCTGAACTCGGGTGGGTCCCCTGCTAGGTCCTGGCTCGGGGTGGGTCCCCTGCTAGGTCCTGAACTCGGGAATTGGAGTCCCCTGCTAGGTCCTGAACTCCGGGTGGGTCCCCTGCTAGGTCCTGGAACTCGGGTGTGGGTCCCCTGCTAGGTCCTGAACTTCGGGGTGGGTCCCCTGCTAGGTCCTGAACTCGGGGTGGGTCCCCTGCTAGGTCCTGAACTGGAGCAATACGTAACCGAACGAAGTACAAT
>NW_025750830.1:15000-17529 GCF_021184085.1 Oncorhynchus gorbuscha | reverse complement strand
AAATAACTTTTTTGCCCGCTTGAGGACAATACAGTGCCACTGACACGGCCTGCAACGGAAACATGCAGTCTCTCCTTCACTGCAGCCGAGGTGATTAAGACATTTAAACGTGTTAACCCTCGCAAGGCTGCAGGCCCAGACGGCATCCCCAGCCGCGCCCTCCGAGCATGCGCAGACCAGCTGGCCGGTGTGTTTACGGACATATTCAATCAATCCCTATACCAGTCTGCTGTTCCCACATGCTTCAAGAGGGCCACCATTGTTCCTGTTCCCAAGAAAGCTAAGGTAACTGAGCTAAACGACTACCGCCCGTAGCACTCACTTCCGTCATCATGAAGTGCTTTGAGAGACTAGTCAAGGACCATATCACCTCCACCCTACCTGACACCCTAGACCCACTCCAATTTGCTTACCGCCCAAATAGGTCCACAGACGATGCAATCTCAACCACACTGCACACTGCCCTAACCCACCTGGACAAGAGGAATACCTATGTGAGAATGCTGTTCATCGACTACAGCTCGGCATTCAACACCATAGTACCCTCCAAGCTCGTCATCAAGCTCGAGACCCTGGGTCTCGACCCGCCCTGTGCAACTGGGTACTGGACTTCCTGACGGGCCGCCCCCAGGTGGTGAGGGTAGGCAACAACATCTCCTCCCCGCTGATCCTCAACACGGGGGCCCCACAAGGGTGCGTTCTGAGCCCTCTCCTGTACTCCCTGTTCACCCACGACTGCGTGGCCACGCACGCCTCCAACTCAATCATCAAGTTTGCGGACGACACAACAGTGGTAGGCTTGATTACCAACAACGACGAGACGGCCTACAGGGAGGAGGTGAGGGCCCTTGGAGTGTGGTGTCAGGAAAATAACCTCACACTCAACGTCAACAAAACTAAGGAGATGATTGTGGACTTCAGGAAACAGCAGAGGGAACACCCCCTATCCACATCGATGGAACAGTAGTGGAGAGGGTAGCTAGTTTTAAGTTCCTCGGCATACACATCACAGACAAACTGAATTGGTCCACTCACACTGACAGCGTCGTGAAGAAGGCGCAGCAGCGCCTATTCAACCTCAGGAGGCTGAAGAAATTCGGCTTGTCACCAAAAGCACTCACAAACTTCTACAGATGCACAATCGAGAGCATCCTGGCGGGCTGTATCACCGCCTGGTACGGCAACTGCTCCGCCCTCAACCGTAAGGCTCTCAGAGGGTAGTGAGGACTGCACAACGCATCACCGGGGCAAACTACCTGCCCTCCAGGACACCTACACCACCCGTTGTTACAGGAAGGCCATAAAGATCATCAAGGACATCAACCACCCGAACCACTGCCTGTTCACCCCGCTATCATCCAGAAGGCGAGGTCAGTACAGGTGCATCAAAGCTGGGACCGAGAGACTGAAAAACAGCTTCTATCTCAAGGCCATCAGACTGTTAAATAGCCACCACTAACATTGAGTGGCTGCTGCCAACACACTGTCATTGACACTGACCCAACTCCAGCCATTTAATAATGGGAATTGATGGGAAATGATGTAAATATATCACTAGCCACTTTAAACAATGCTACCTTATATAATGTTACTTACCCTACATTATTCATCTCATATACATATGTATATACTGTACTCTACAACATCGACTGCATCCTTATGTAACACATGTATCACTAGCCACTTTAACTATGCCACTTTGTTTACTTTGTCTACATACTCATCTCATATGTATATACTGTACTCGATACCATCTACTGTATGCTGCTCTGTACCATCACTCATTCATATATCCTTATGTACATGTTCCTTATCCCCTTACACTGTGTATAAGACAGTAGTTTTGGAATTGTTAGTTAGATTACTTGTTGGTTATCACTGCATTGTCGGAACTAGAAGCACAAGCATTTCGCTACACTCGCATTAACATCTGCTAACCATGTGTATGTGACAAATAAAATTTGATTTGATTTTGATTTGATTTTTGAATGAAGAGCCCCCTGCACTGGTAATGAGGCGGAGATATATGGGACTGACTCGTTAATAGGCTGTGTTAGAATGGTTTCAAATGCTAAACTAATTCATATCTGTATGTATGGAACTTTGTTTGGAGTTGTTACTCTGAGTAGAGATGTGTCCCTTATCATGTACTTGACTAGTAGCCTATGTGTCTGTTGTGTGATTGACTTGTTAGGTGTTTTATGGAGGACTATTATATATATTTTTTGTGCGTCTTCACTTCAGCCAGTGGAGGATGGCAGGAGCCGGACAACCCTCATACTCAACGGGTATGTTGCCTTCCTTTTGGTCGGATCTATTTTCTCTCTCAAGTGTTGCTCACCTGGGGAAAGCTTCAGTTGAGCCCCTTAGGTTGTAGAATGCTGTGACACAGGGAAGTTGTCTATTGTAATTGATTCTGTAATGACAAAAAAACGCACCGTGTGATCAACCACAAACAGCACACTCCTGATACAAGCTCCAGGCCTAAATGTTGGCTTTATGACTTGTGCTTTCTACTATTTATTTTCC
>NW_025750830.1:0-12500 GCF_021184085.1 Oncorhynchus gorbuscha | reverse complement strand
CTGTCTCTCTCTCTCTGTCTCTCTCTGTCTCTCTCTCTCTGTCTCTCTCTCTCTGTCTCTCTCTGTCTCTCTCTCTCTGTCTCTCTCTCTCTGTCTCTCTCTCTCTGTCTCTCTCTCTGTCTCTCTCTCTCTGTCTCTCTCTCTGTGTCTCTCTCTGTCTCTCTCTCTCTGTCTCTCTCTCTGTCTCTCTCTGTCTCTCTCTCTCTGTCTCTCTCTCTCTGTCTCTCTCTCTCTGTCTCTCTCTCTCTGTCTCTCTCTCTCTCTGTCTCTCTCTCTCTGTCTCTCTCTCTCTGTCTCTCTCTGTCTCTCTCTCTCTGTCTCTCTCTCTCTCTCTGTCTCTCTGTCTCTCTCTGTCTCTTTCTCTCTCAATTCAATTCAATTCAAGGGCTTTATTGGCATGGGAAACATGTGTTAACATTGCCAAAGCAAGTGAGGTAGACAACATACAAAGTGAATATATAAAGTGAAAAACAACAAAAATTAACAGTAAACATTACACATACAGAAGTTTAAAAACAGTAAAGACATTACAAATGTCATATTATATATATATATACAATGTACAAATAGTTAAATGACACAAGATAAAATGAATAAACATAAATATGGGTTGTATTTACAATGGTGTTTGTTCTTCACTGGTTGCCCTTTTCTCGTGGCAACAGGTCACAAATCTTGCTGCTGTGATGGCACACTGTGGAATTTCACCCAAAGATATGGGAGTTTTTCAAAATTGGATTTGTTTTCAAATTCTTTGTGAATCTGGGAGAAATATGTCTCTCTAATATGGTCATACATTGGGCAGGAGGTTAGGAAGTGCAGCTCAGTTTCCACCTCATTTTGTGGGCAGTGAGCACATAGCCTGTCTTCTCTTGAGAGCCATGTCTGCCTACGGCGGCCTCTCTCAATAGCAAGGCTATGCTCACTGAGTCTGTACATAGTCAAAGCTTTCCTTAATTTTGGGTCAGTCACAGTGGTCAGGTATTCTGCAGCTGTGTACTCTCTGTGTAGGGCCAAATAGCATTCTAGTTTGCTCTGTTTTTTGTTAATTCTTTCCAATGTGTTAAGTAATTATCTTTTTGTTTTCTCATGATTTGGTTGGGTCTAATTGTGCTGTTGTCCTGGGGCTCTGTAGGGTGTGTTTGTATTTGTGAACAGAGCCCCAGGACCAGCTTGCTTAGGGGACTCTTCTCCAGGTTCATCTCTCTGTAGGTGATGGCTTTGTTATGGAAGGTTTGTGAATCGCTTCCTTTTAGGTGGTTGTAGAATTTAACGGCTCTTTTCTGGATTTTGATAATTAGTGGGTATCGGCCTAATTCTGCTCTGCATGCATTATTTGGTGTTTTACGTTGTACACGGAGGATATTTTTGCAGAATTCTGCGTGCAGAGTCTCAATTTGGTGTTTGTCCCATTTTGTGAAGTCTTGGTTGGTGAGCGGACCCCAGACCTCACAACCATAAAGGGCAATGGGCTCTATGACTGATTCAAGTATTTTTAGCCAAATCCTAATTGGTATGTTGAAATTTATGTTTCTTTTGATGGCATAGAATGCCCTTCTTGCCTTGTCTCTCAGATCGTTCACAGCTTTGTGGAAGTTACCTGTGGCGCTGATGTTTAGGCCAAGGTATGTATAGTTTTTTGTGTGCTCTAGGGCAACAGTGTCTAGATGGAATTTGTATTTGTGGTCCTGGTGACTGGACCTTTTTTGGAACACCATTATTTTGGTCTTACTGAGATTTACTGTCAGGGCCCAGGTCTGACAGAATCTGTGCATAAGATCTAGGTGCTGCTGTAGGCCCTCCTCATCAGCAAACAGCAGACATTTGACTTCGGATTCTGTCTCTCTGTCTCTCTGTCTCTCTGTCTCTCTGTCTCTCTCTCTCTCTCTCTCTCTCTCTCTGTCTCTCTCTCTCTGTCTCTCTCTCTCTCTCTCTCTCTCTCTCTCTCTCTCTCTCTCTCTCTCTCTCTCTCTCTCTCTCTTTCTCTTTCTCCCCCCCCCTTCATCTTTTCTCCTTATCTAATCTGTAACTGAGTGACCTCCCTAATCACATGAGTGTCCCCTCAGGAGAAAGATATTATCAGGAGGGAGCACAGTAGGATACTTTATGTTGACTGGGGGATCAATAGGATGCATTCTATTGCAGTGTACAGTTAATGCTGTTTTAGTCTGTAGTATATATTAGGGAGTAGTAATTATCCCACTGTTGACATAAATGTTTGTGTTCTCGTTTTTTAAAACCAAATGTTTCTCTAGAATTGGTTTCGAATCCCATTTTTCTTCTCTTTTTTTTGCCATTTATGTTCATGTTTACCTAATTTAGATTTTTGAAAATGTGTTATTAGGAAAAAATAAACAATCAGTCATCAATAGAAATGCCTGTGTGTCTTCCCCCTTAAGTCTACCACATGGTGGTGGTGTCTTGTCTGTGAGTTATTTGCCATTTGTGGATGTGTTGCTCTGTAAAAGGAGAAGTATGGTCTGGGTACCAGACTACAGAGACAGAGACCTGGAGCTCCTATCACCAGTCTGGCTGGTCTTTCGTGAGTATGACATGAATATACAAAAACGAGTATCACATCCTCATATAATATTTATTGTACATTTGAATTGACGAATCAAGGACTGAGTTCCCAAATGGCGCCCAATGTACTGCATTACTTTTGTATAGGCTATTTGGTCAAAAGTTGTGCACTAATTGGGGCGGCAGGGTAGCCTAGTGGTTAGAGCGTTGGACTAGTAACCGGAAGGTTGCAAGTTCAAATCCCGAGTTGACATGGTACACAATCTGTCGTTCTGCCCCTGAACAGGCAGTTAACCCACTGTTCCTAGGCCATCATTGAAAATAAGAATTTGTTCTTAACTGACTTGCCTCGTAAAATAAAGGTTAAAAAAAAAATATATATAAAAAAATTAGGGAATGGCGTGAAGTTTGGGATAAAGCCACTGCCTTGTGTTAGAGTTAATAAATACAGCTGTCTCCTATAGTGGCCCCCACTGTGTCTGGCCCTGTCTCCTATAATGGCCCTCACTGTGTCTGTCCCTGTCTCCTATAATGGCCCTCACTGTGTCTGTCCCTGTCTCCTATAATGGCCCTCACTGTGTCTGTCCCTGTCTCCTATAATGGCCCTCACTGTGTCTGTCCCTGTCTCTTATAATGGCCCTCACTGTGTCTGTCCCTGTCTCCTATAATGGCCCTCACTGTGTCTGTCCCTGTCTCCTATAATGACCCTCACTGTGTCTGTCCCTGTCTCCTATAATGGCCCTCACTGTGTCTGTCCCTTTCTGCTATTCCAGTCTGAAGGAAGGTGAAGACCAAAAGGAGATTAACATAGAGCCAGCCCAGGCCTTAGACGAGGTGGAACCACTGCCTGAAGACTACTACACTAGACCCATCAACCTACCCGAGGGTAAGAGATATCCACCCCTAAGCCTAACCACTAACCCTTGACCTGGAACACGACACTAACCCTACACCCTACTAGACCCATCAACCTACCCGAGGGTAAGAGATATCCACCCCTAAGCCTAACCACTAACCCTACACTAGACCCATCAACCTACCTGAGGGTAAGAGATATCCACCCCTAAGCCTAACCACTAACCCTACACTAGACCCATCAACCTACCTGAGGGTAAGAGATATCCACCCCTAAGCCTAACCACTAACCCTACACTAGACCCATCAACCTACCTGAGGGTAAGAGATATCCACCCCTAAGCCTAACCACTAACCCTTGACCTGGAACACGGCACTAACCCTACACCCTACTAGACCCATCAACCTACCTGAGGGTAAGAGATATCCACCCCTAAGCCTAACCACTAACCCTTGACCTGGAACACGGCACTAACCCTACACCCTACTAGACCCATCAACCTACCCGAGGGTAAGAGATATCCACCCCTAAGCCTAACCACTAACCCTACACTAGACCCATCAACCTACCTGAGGGTAAGAGATATCCACCCCTAAGCCTAACCACTAACCCTTGACCTGGAACACGACACTAACCCTACACTAGACCCATCAACCTACCTGAGGGTAAGAGATATCCACCCCTAAGCCTAACCACTAACCCTTGACCTGGAACACGGCACTAACCCTACACCCTACTAGACCCATCAACCTACCTGAGGGTAAGAGATATCCACCCCTAAGCCTAACCACTAACCCTTGACCTGGAACACGGCACTAACCCTACACCCTACTAGACCCATCAACCTACCCGAGGGTAAGAGATATCCACCCCTAAGCCTAACCACTAACCCTACACTAGACCCATCAACCTACCTGAGGGTAAGAGATATCCACCCCTAAGCCTAACCACTAACCCTTGACCTGGAACACGACACTAACCCTACACTAGACCCATCAACCTACCCGAGGGAAACAATGATCACTACTTTTTTAGAGCCAGAATCCTTAATTGAAACGATAACAAAACATACTCCCCACCACTGTTTTGCAAGTAAAGCTAAGAGAAGGGTCTGGAGAAATGTAACCACTCACAAATTAAATAACAGAGCTATCGATGAAATGACTGACCATCCATGATATCAACATTATAGTTTTAACCATGTTATGAGGCTATACAGGACTGACCATCCATGATATCAACATTATAGTTATAACCATGTTGTGTTAACTCTCTCTGATGTCTAGTTGACCATGTTATGAGGCTATACAGGACTGACCATCCATCATATCAACATTATAGTTATAACCATGTTATGAGGGCTGCACAGTGTTTGCATTTACATAGTTTACAAACATTGTAGTAAAACAAGGTTCTATTTTAGTTTGTGATTGGTAAAGATTGATGAACGAAGCTCATGAGGCATTTACAAGTTATATTCCTCATTAATCAATGGGTATAATCACATTCATTTAAGTGATTCATAAAAAAATATATCTCATTTATAAATGGGTGTATCTCATTAATTTATAAGTCCAACATAGATGTAGCAATTAATTATTAGCTTTATACACCACTTTATACACCAGAGTTATTTTATAATATTGAAGTCTACAGTAATATCAGGGATATGGTAAACTTAGGTTGTTTTGCAAGTTGACCATGTTGTGTTAACTCTCTCTGTTGTCTAGTTGACCATGTTGTGTTAACTCTCTCTGATGTCTAGTTGACCATGTTGTGTTAACTCTCTCTGATGTCTAGTTGACCATGTTGTGTTAACTCTCTCTGATGTCTCGTTGACCATGTTGTGTTAACTCTCTCTGATGTCTCGTTGACCATGTTGTGTTAACTCTCTCTGATGTCTAGTTGACCATGTTGTGTTAACTCTCTCTGATGTCTCGTTGACCATGTTGTGTTAACTCTCTCTGATGTCTAGTTGACCATGTTGTGTTAACTCTCTCTGATGTCTAGTTGACCATGTTGTGTTAACTCTCTCTGATGTCTAGTTGACCATGTTGTGTTAACTCTCTCTGATGTCTCGTTGACCATGTTGTGTTAACTCTCTCTGATGTCTAGTTGACCATGTTGTGTTGACTCTCTCTGATGTCTAGTTGACCATGTTGTGTTAACTCTCTCTGATGTCTAGTTGACCATGTGTTGACTCTCTCTGATGTCTAGTTGACCATGTGTTGACTCTCTCTGATGTCTAGTTGACCATGTTGTGTTAACTCTCTCTGTTGTCTAGTTGACCATGTGTTGACTCTCTCTGTTGTCTAGTTGACCATGTTGTGTTAACTCTCTCTGTTGTCTAGTTGACCATGTTGTGTTAACTCTCTCTGATGTCTAGTTGACCATGTTGTGTTAACTCTCTCTGATGTCTCGTTGACCATGTTGTGTTAACTCTCTCTGATGTCTAGTTGACCATGTTGTGTTAACTCTCTCTGATGTCTCGTTGACCATGTTGTGTTAACTCTCTCTGATGTCTAGTTGACCATGTTTTGTGGTCTAGTTGACCATGTTTTGTGGTCTAGTTGACCATGTTGTGTTAACTTCCTGGTGTGTGTTATGTATTCCAGTAACATCCTTGCGTCAGCGGCTGCTCCAGCCTGACTTCCAGCCAGCCGGAGCCTCTCAGCTCCACCCCAAACACAAACACCTGTTGATCAAGCGCTCTCTGCGATGCAGGGTCAGTTTACGAGACACAGTACTTTACACCACACTAACCTTCTCAGGAAGGACATTTTACTACTATATTACTGTTGTTTGTTCATAATTTCTCTTAATTACTCGTGATACATTTTGTTTTTTGCTTTTCTTCCTAGAAATGTGAGCACCATCTGAGCAAGCCAGAATTCAACCCAACTTCAATAAAGTTCAAAATCCAGCTGGTGGCTGTGTAAGTATTGCTTAGCATCTCCTCTGAACCGAAACACATTCACCTTTGTTTTCTACTCTTGAATTGTATTATTTCTCAGTAAAGTGATGTGATTTTCAATCCCAAAGGAGTTACATCCCCGAGGTCAGAATAATGTCCATTCCAAACCTGCGCTTCCAGAAGGCAAGTCAATTATTCAAGTAATGGAACATGTTGTGTAGCAGAATGACTTACAGTATGAGTGGTAATCATGTTGTCTGTAGGGTAGCAGAATGACTTACAGTATGAGTGGTATCATGTTGTCTGTAGGGTAGCAGAATGACTTACAGTATGAGTGGTATCATGTTGTCTGTAGGGTAGCAGAATGACTTACAGTATGAGTGGTAATCATGTTGTCTGTAGGGTAGCAGAATGACTTACAGTATGAGTGGTATCATGTTGTCTGTAGGGTAGCAGAATGACTTACAGTATGAGTGGTATCATGTCTGTAGGGTAGCAGAATGACTTACAGTATGAGTGGTATCATGTCTGTAGGGTAGCAGAATGACTTACAGTATGAGTGGTATCATGTCTGTAGGGTAGCAGAATGACTTACAGTAGGTATCATGTCTGTAGGGTAGCAGAATGACTTACAGTATGAGTGGTATCATGTCTGTAGGGTAGCAGAATGACTTACAGTAGGTATCATGTCTGTAGGGTAGCAGAATGACTTACAGTATGAGTGGTATCATGTCTGTAGGGTAGCAGAATGACTTACAGTATGAGTGGTATCATGTCTGTAGGGTAGCAGAATGACTTACAGTATGAGTGGTATCATGTCTGTAGGGTAGCAGAATGACTTACAGTAGGTATCATGTCTGTAGGGTAGCAGAATGACTTACAGTATGAGTGGTATCATGTTGTCTGTAGGGTAGCAGAATGACTTACAGTAGGTATCATGTTGTCTGTAGGGCAGCAGAATGACTTACAGTATGAGTGGTATCATGTTGTCTGTAGGGTAGCAGAATGACTTACAGTATGAGTGGTATCATGTTGTCTGTAGGGTAGCAGAATGACTTACAGTATGAGTGGTATCATGTTGTCTGTAGGGTAGCAGAATGACCTACAGTAGGTATCATGTTGTCTGTAGGGTAGCAGAATGACTTACAGTATGAGTGGTATCATGTTGTCTGTAGGGTAGCAGAATGACTTACAGTAGGTATCATGTTGTCTGTAGGGTAGCAGAATGACCTACAGTAGGTATCATGTTGTCTGTAGGGTAGCAGAATGACTTACAGTAGGTATCATGTTGTCTGTAGGGTAGCAGAATGACCTACAGTATGAGTGGTATCATGTTGTCTGTAGGGTAGCAGAATGACTTACAGTAGGTATCATGTTGTCTGTAGGGTAGCAGAATGACTTACAGTATGAGTGGTATCATGTTGTCTGTAGGGTAGCAGAATGACCTACAGTATGAGTGGTATCATGTTACCTGTAGGAGTGCCAGGTGCTGCTCACCCTGACCAACCCCGTGGAGAATATTACCCACGTCACCCTGGTGGGCTGTGAGGAAGGAGACCAAGAGGACATCAACAGCACTGCGAAGGTACTACTGACTAGGTTTGCGAAGCTACCAGTAATTTACCAAAGATACCAGAATCTTCAGTCATTATTGTAATTAACAGATTGCCATAGATTTTCTCACACAACTTTGGTAATTTATACTTGAATAAATAATGTATTCTTATATATATATATATATTTGTTATTTTTTTGTGTTACACGTTTCTAGTAGATTGACCATATGGTTCAACAGAAAATAGTGTAATTAATGAAAAAGCATTTTAAATCAACATTTAAATTATTTTCTCTCAGCATCTCTTCAGACTGTTGACTTTTTATCACAACTACGACCAATTTGGCCACAAAACATTTGACAACAACATGCAAATGAGCATAGTAAATAAAATAAATTATATTTCGTGCTGAACCCTTCATATTAAACACCGATGTTATTCACTCAATTAATGTTTTATATTTAGATATTTTGCATCTTTGTCATTCTGTTTTTCTTTTAAATGTTAAAAAAAAAATCATCTTATTTAATCATATTGTGATATAAGGCCACACGGAGGGACAGACGGCTATCCAAAAGTGCCACTTCATGTCTTGTTATAGATGACAGAAAATCCTTGAACGAAACCAGTTTACTGGAACATTTAAGACGTTTCCAGGAATATACCCTTCCTTTGTAACCCTACTGCTGACCTCTCACCCCTGACCTCTGTTGATGATGTTTTATAGGTGATGGTTCCTACCAAGGAGTTGGTCCTGGCAGGGAAGGATGTTGTTGATGATGATGATGATGATGATGTTTTATAGGTGATGGTTCCTACCAAGCAGTTGGTCCTGGCAGGGAAGGATGTTGTTGTTGATGTTGTTGATGATGATGATGATGATGTTTTATAGGTGATGGTTCCTACCAAGGAGTTGGTCCTGGCAGGGAAGGATGTTGTTGATGATGATGATGATGATGATGATGTTTTATAGGTGATGGTTCCTACCAAGGAGTTGGTCCTGGCAGGGAAGGATGTTGTTGTTGTTGATGATGATGATGATGATGATGATGATGATGATGTTTTATAGGTGATGGTTCCTACCAAGGAGTTGGTCCTGGCAGGGAAGGATGTTGTTGATGATGATGATGATGATGATGATGATGTTTTATAGGTGATGGTTCCTACCAAGGAGTTGGTCCTGGCAGGGAAGGATGTTGTTGTTGTTGATGATGATGATGATGAGGGAAGGATGTTGTTGATGTTTTATAGGTGATGGTTCCTACCAAGGAGTTGGTCCTGGCAGGGAAGGATGTTGTTGTTGATGATGATGATGATGATGATGATGATGATGTTTTATAGGTGATGGTTCCTACCAAGGAGTTGGTCCTGGCAGGGAAGGATGTTGATGATGATGATGATGATGATGATGTTTTATAGGTGATGGTTCCTACCAAGGAGTTGGTCCTGGCAGGGAAGGATGCTGCAGCAGATTACGACGAGTTGGCCGAGCCACAGGACTTCAAGGACGACCCAGAGTAAGACACACACACACGCTGGTACACACACACACGCTGGTACACACACACACGCTGGTACACACACACACACGCTGGTACACACACACACACGCTGGTACACACACACGCTGGTACACACACACGCTGGTACACACACACGCTGGTACACACACACGCTGCTGGTACACTGGTACACACACACGCTGGTACACACACGCTGGTACACACACACGCTGGTACACACACACACACGCTGGTACACACACACGCTGGTACACACACACGCTGGTACACACACACGCTGGTACACACACGCTGGTACACACAAACACGCTGGTACACACACACACTGGTACACACACACACGCTGGTACACACACCGTTATAAGTGACGATATGGTCAGAACTGGAGGAGAAATTACATTAGCTCTAGGTTAAAACAAATGTACTTCATAGGGAATATAAGGAGATGAGGGAGCTCTGGCCCTCGTCTCCATACTTCCCTCTCTGCCCTCATCTCTGAACCTTCCTCTCAGCCCCTCATCTCCCAACTTCCCTCTCTGGCCCTCATCTCCTAACCTTCCCTCTCTGGCCCTCATCTCCTAACCTTCCCTCTCTGGCCCTCATCTCCTAACCTTCCCTCTCTGGCCCTCATCTCCCAACCTTCCCTCTCAGCCCTCATCTCCCTGGGCCCTCAACCTTCCCTCTCTGGCCCTCATCTCCCAACCTTCCCTCTCAGCCCCTCATCTCCCAACTTCCCTCTCTGGCCCTCATCTCCTAACCTTCCCTCTCTGGCCCTCATCTCCTAACCTTCCCTCTCTGGCCCTCATCTCCCAACCTTCCCTCTCAGCCCCTCATCTCCCAACTTCCCCTCTCTCCTAACCCTCATCTCCTAACCTTCCCTCTCTGGCCCTCATCTCCTAACCTTCCCTCTCTGGCCCTCATCTCCTAACCTTCCCTCTCTGGCCCTCGTCTCCTAACTTGCCCTCTCTGGCCCTCATCTCCTAACATTCCCTCTCTGCCCCTGGTCTCTCCTAACCTTCCCTCTGGCCCTGCCCTTCCCTCTCTGGTCTCCTAACCTTCCTCTCTGCCCCTGGTCTCCTAACCTTCCTCTCTGCCCCTGGTCTCCTAACCTGCCCTCTCTGCCCCTGGTCTCCTAACCTTTCCTCTCCTGCCCCTTTCCTCTCTGCCCCTAACCTTTCCTCTCTGCCCCTGGTCTCCTAACCTTCCCTCTCTGCCCCTGGTCTCCTAACCTTCCCCCTCTGCCCCTGGTCTCCTAACCTGCCCTCTCTGCTCCTGTCTCTCCTCCAGTGTGGTGGCCTTCAGGAAATCCAATAAGATCGGTTTCTTCATCAAGGTGGTCCCTCAGTGCGAAGAGAGGACGGGGATGTCACCGTGTCCTTTAAGATCCGCCACGACTTCCGGAATTTGGCGGCTCCCATAAGGCCCAGCGAGGAGGACGATGCCCCAACCGAGGCAATATGGCTCACACACCACGTAGAGCTCAGCCTGGGGCCGCCGTCGTGAGTTACACACACACACACACACACACACACACACACACAACACACACACACACACACACACACACACACACACACACACACACACACACACACACACACACACACACACACACACACACACACACACACACACACACACACACACACACACACACACACACACACACACACGTTAACAGAAACACAAAATACATATATACACTGAGTGTACAAAACATTAAGAACACCTGCTTTTCATGACAGACTGACAAGGTGAACCCAGGTGAAAGCTATGATCCCTTATTGACGTTACCTGATAACTCCGCTTCAATCAGTGAAGATGAAGGGGAGGAGACGGGTTAAAGTAGGAATTGTAAGACTTGGAGAGAATTTAAGACATGGATTGTGTATGTGTGTCTTTCAGCGGGTGAATCGGGCAAGACAAAAGATTTAAGTGCCTTTTGACAGGGTATGTTAGTAGGTGGCAGGCGCACCAGTTTGAGTCAAGAACTGCAACGCTGTTGGGTTTTTCCACGCTCAACAGTTTCACGTCGTATCAAGAAGGGTCTCGACGCAGCTGTCGAACATCCAGCCAACTTGACACAACTGTGAGAATGGAGTCAATTTGGAGTTCATGACCTGACAAATTGAGGCTGTTCTGAGGGGTAGGATGCACCTCAGGTTCCTAATGTTTGGTATGCTCTTATATATAGTAGAGCAGTGTTGAGAGAGAGAGAACACACCTACCAGACAAATACACACACACCGGGCACATACATTGATCACATATCTCACACACACACACGTACTCGACTAGCAACACTTCTCTGTACCACCAAGAAATTCCAGAGACCATTCCTGCTTCACGCTTCAGCTTAGGCACTATTTTCATCATCCTCCTCCGAAGGATGAAGAGTATTTACCTGCATGCCATGCCAGGCCATCTACCTGCTGTAACATCTACCTGCTAATAAATGTCTCTGCATGATGTCATTACTGTTTCTCCTCTCTGGGTTGAAGGTAGGGTGAGACTGTCATTACTGTTTCTCCTCTCTGCGGGTTGAAGGTAGGGTGAGACTGTCATTTCTCTGGGTTGTAGGTAGGGTGAGACTGTCATTCCACTCTGGGTTGTAGGTAGGATGAGACTGTCATTACTGTTTCTCCTCTCTGGGTTGAAGGTAAGATGAGACTGTCATTTACTGTTTCTCCTCTGGGTTGAAGGTAGGGTGAGACTGTCATTTCTCCTCTCTGGGTTGTAGGTAGGATATGAGACTGTCATTTACTGTTTCTCCTCTCTGGGTTGTAGGTAAGGATGAGACTGTCATTATATTTCTTCTCTCTGGGTTGAAGGTAGGGTGAGACTGTCATTCTCCTCTCTGGGATTTGTGTGGTTAGATGGGACTATGTTCTCTTTCTCCTCTGGGGTTGTAGTTAAAGGTAGGACTATATTCTCCTCTCCTACAGGTTGTAGTTAGGGTGAGACTGTCATTACTGTTTCTCTACAGTTGAAGGTAGGGTGAGACTTATCATTCTCCTCTCTGGGTTGAAGGTAGATGGGACTGTCATTACTGTTTCTCTCTCTGGGTTGAAGGTAAGATGAGACTGTCATTCTCCTCTCTGGGTTGTAGGTAGGATGAGACTGTCATT
>NW_025750829.1:0-17529 GCF_021184085.1 Oncorhynchus gorbuscha | reverse complement strand
AGTGCTTCGTTCAGTTACGTATTGCTACTGAGACACCTGCTCACACGCAGCATCTGATGAAGGCACAAGGGAGCAGGAGCAGACGACAGAGAGAAGAGAGAGAGCGAGAGGAGTGAGAGAGGGAGGAGGAGAGAGGATAGAAAAAGGGAAAGAACCAAACAAGACCAGCAGAGGGAAACGAATAGCATGGGGAGCACAGGGACAAGACATGACAATAAATGACAAACATGACAGTACCCCCCACTCACCGAGCGCCTCCTGGCGCACTCGAGGAGGAATCCTGGCGGCAACGGAGGAAATCATCGATGAGCGAACGGTCCAGCACGTCCCGAGACGGAACCCAACTCTCTCCTCAGGACCGTAACCCTCCCAATCCACTAGGTATTGGTGACCCGTCCCCGAGAACGCATGTCCATAATCTTATGTACCTTGTAAATAGGTGCGCTCTCGACAAGGACGGGAGGGGGAGGGAAGACGAACGGGGTGCGAAGAAAGGGCTTAACACAGGAGACATGGAAGACAGGATGGACGCGACGAAGGTGTCGCGGAAGAAGCAGTCGCACAGCGACAGGATTGACGACCTGGGAGACACGGAACGGACCAATGAACCGCGGAGTCAACTTACGAGAAGCTGTCGTAAGAGGAAGGTTGCAGTGGAAAGCCACACTCTCTGGCCGCAACAATACCTTGGACTCTTAATCCTGCGTTTATTGGCGGCTCTCACCGTCTGTGCCCTGTAACGGCAAAGTGCAGACCTCACCCTCCTCCAGGTGCGCTCACAACGTTGGACAAACGCTTGAGCGGAGGGAACGCTGACTCGGCAAGCTGGGATGAGAACAGAGGAGGCTGGTAACCCAGACTACTCTGAAACGGAGATAACCCGGTAGCAGACGAAGGAAGCGACCAGAGCGTATTCTGCCCAGGGGAGCTGTTCTGCCCAAGACGCAGGGTTTCTGAAAGAAAGGCTGCGTAGTATGCGACCAATCGTCTGATTGGCCCTCTCTGCTTGACCGTTAGACTGGGGATGAAACCCGGAAGAGAGACTGACGGACGCACCAATCAAACGACAGAACTCCCTCCAAAACTGTGACGTGAATTGCGGGCCTCTGTCTGAAACGGCGTCTAACGGGAGGCCATGAATTCTGAATACATTCTCAATAATGATTTGTGCCGTCTCCTTAGCGGAAGGAAGTTTAGCGAGGGGAATGAAATGTGCCGCCTTAGAGAACCTATCGACAACCGTCAGAATCACAGTCTTCCCCGCAGACAAAGGCAGACCGGTAATGAAGTCTAAGGCAATGTGAGACCATGGTCGAGAAGGAATGGGGAGCGGTCTGAGACGACCGGCAGGAGGAGAGTTACCCGACTTAGTCTGCGCGCAGTCCGAACAAGCAGCCACGAACGGCGCGTGTCACGCTCCTGAGTCGGCCACCAAAAGCGCTGGCGAATAGACGCAAGAGTGCCTCGAACACCGGGATGACCCGCTAACTTGGCAGAGTGAGCCCACTGAAGAACAGCCAGACGAGTGGAAACAGGAACGAAAAGGAGGTTACTAGGACAAGCGCGCGGCGACGCAGTGTGCGTGAGTGCTTGCTTAACCTGTCTTTCAATTCCCCAGACTGTTAACCCGACAACACGCCCATAAGGAAGAATCCCTCGGGATCAGTAGAAGCCACAGAAGAACTAAACAGACGGGATAAGGCATCAGGCTTGGTGTTCTTGCTACCCGGACGGTAAGAAATCACAAACTCGAAACGAGCGAAAAACAACGCCCAACGAGCTTGACGGGCATTAAGTCGTTTGGCAGAACGGATGTACTCAAGGTTCTTATGGTCTGTCCAAACGACAAAAGGAACGGTCGCCCCCTCCAACCACTGTCGCCATTCGCCTAGGGCTAAGCGGATGGCGAGCAGTTCACGGTTACCCACATCATAGTTGCGCTCAGATGGCGACAGGCGATGAGAAAAATAAGCGCAAGGATGAACCTTATCGTCAGACTGGAAGCGCTGGGATAGAATGGCTCCCACGCCTACCTCTGAAGCGTCAACCTCGACAATGAATTGTCTAGTGACGTCAGGAGTAACGAGGATAGGAGCGGACGAAACGTTCTTTAGAAGATCAAAAGCTCCTGGGCGGAACCGACCACTTAAAACACGTCTTGACAGAAGTAAGAGCTGTGAGAGGGGCAGCAACTGACCGAAATTACGAATGAAACGCCGATAGAAATTAGCGAAACCTAAAAAGCGCTGCAACTTCGACACGTGACCTTGAACGGGCCAATCACTGACAGCTTGGACCTAGCGGAATCCATCTGAATGCCTTCAGCGGAAATAACGGAACCGAGAAAAGTAACGGAGGAGACATGAAAAGAGCACTTCTCAGCCTTTACGTAGAGACAATTCTCTAAAGGCGCTGTAGAACACGTCGAACGTGCTGAACATGAATCTCGAGTGACGGAGAAAAATCAGGATATCGTCAAGATAGACAAAAACAAAAATGTTCAGCATGTCTCTCAGAACATCATTAACTAATGCCTGAAAAACAGCTGGCGCATTGGCGAGACCGAACGGCAGAACCCGGTACTCAAAATGCCCTAACGGAGTATTAAACGCCGTTTTCCACTCGTCCCCCTCTCTGATGCGCACGAGATGGTAAGCGTTACGAAGGTCCAACTTAGTAAAGCACCTGGCTCCCTGCAGAATCTCGAAGGCTGATGACATAAGGGAAGCGGATAACGATTCTTAACCGTTATGTCATTCAGCCTCGATAATCACGCAGGGGCGCAGAGTACCGTCCTTCTTCTTAACAAAAAGAACCCCGCCCCGGCCGGAGAGGAAGAAGGCACTATGGTACCGGCGTCAAGAGACACAGACAAATAATCCTCGAGAGCCTTACGTTCGGGAGCCGACAGAGAGTATAGTCTACCTCGAGGAGGAGTGGTCCCCGGAAGGAGATCAATACTACAATCATACGACCGGTGAGGAGGAAGGGAGTTGGCTCGGGACCGACTGAAGACCGTGCGCAGATCATGATATTCCTCCGGCACTCCTGTCAAATCGCCAGGTTCCTCCTGAGAAGTAGGGACAGAAGAAACGGGAGGGATGGCAGACATTAAACACTTCACATGACAAGAAACGTTCCAGGATAGGATAGAATTACTAGACCAATTAATAGAAGGATTATGACATACTAGCCAGGGATGACCCAAAACAACAGGTGTAAACGGTGAACGGAAAATCAAAAAGAAATAGTCTCACTGTGGTTACCAGATACTGTGAGGGTTAAAGGTAGTGTCTCAAATCTGATACTGGGAAGATGACTACCATCTAAGGCGAACATGGGCGTAGGCTTATCTAACTCTCTGAAAGGAATGTCATGTTTCCGAACCCATGCTTCGTCCATGAAACAACCCTCAGCCCCAGAGTCTATCAAGGCACTACATGTAGCACCCGAACCGGTCCAGCGTAGGTGGACCGACAAAGTAGTACAGGACTTTGATGGAGAGACTTGGGTAGTTGCGCTCACCTGTAGCCCTCCGCTTACAGATGAGCTCTGGCTTTTACTGGACATGAATTAACAAAATGTCCAGCAACTCCACAATAGAGGCACAGGCGGTTGGTGATCCTCCGTTCCCTCTCCTTATTCGAGATGCGAATCCCTCCCAGCTGCATGGGCTCAGTCTCAAAGCCAGAGGGGGAGATGGTTGCGATGCGGAGCAGGGAAACACCGTTGATGCGAGCTCTCTTCCACGAGCCCGGTGACGAAGATCTACCCGTCGTTCTATGCGGATGGCGAGAGCAATCAAAGAGTCCACATCTGAAGGAACCTCCCGGGAGAGAATCTCATCCTTAACCACTGCGTGGAGTCCCTCCAGAAAACGAGCGAGCAGCGCCGGCTCGTTCCACTCACTAGAGGCAGCAAGAGTGCGAAACTCAATGGAATAATCCGTTATGGACCGTTCACCTTGGCATAAGGAAGCCAGGGCCCTAGAAGCCTCCCCACCAAAAACTGAACGGTCAAAAACCCGAATCATCTCCTCTTTAAAGTTCTGGAAATCGTTAGAGCAAACAGCCCTTGCCTCCCAGATAGCTGTGCCCCATTCTCGAGCCCGGCCAGTAAGGAGTGAAATGACGTAAGCAACCCGAGCTCTCTCTCTAGAGTATGTGTTGGGTTGGAGAGAGAACACAATCTCACACTGCGTGAGAAAGGAGCGGCACTCAGTGGGCTGCCCGGAGTAGCAAGGTGGGTTATTAACCCTAGGTTCTGGAGGCTCGGCAGGCCAGGAAGTAACAGGTGGCACGAGACGTAGACTCTGGAACTGTCCAGAGAGGTCGGAAACCTGAGCAGCCAGGTTTTCCACGGCATGGCGAGCAGCAGACAATTCCTGCTCGTGTCTGCCGAGCATGGCTCCTTGGATCTCGACGGCAGTGTAACGAGCGTCTGAAGTCGCTGGGTCCATTCCTTGGTCGGTTCCTTCTGTCATGCAGGTGAAAGAGGACCCAAACGCGACTTAACAGAAACAGAGTTTATTAAAGTCCAAAACGGAATAACAGAAATCCTCTAGACTTGTAGAGGGAAACAACTGGAGAAGCGGCCACAGACTGCAGGTCGCCGGGTAGGCGCAGGCCGTAGTCGACTGAGACACCTGCTCACACGCAGCATCTGATGAAGGCACAAAACACGACAGGACAGGGTGATACACAATCACGGCAAAAACACGACAGGACAGGGCGAAACGCAATCACAGCATGGTGAATACAATACAAGGAACCGACGGGACAGGAACGGATCACAAAGGAATAAATAGGGACTCTAATCAGGGGAAAGGATCGGGAACAGGTGTGGGAAGACTAAATGATGATTAGGGGAATAGGAACAGCTGGGAGCAGGAACGGAACGACAGAGAGAAGAGAGAGCGAGAGAGTGAGAGAGGGAGGGGGAGAGAGAGGGGTAGAAGGAGGGAAAGAACCAAACAAGACCAGCAGAGGGAAACGAATAGCATGGGGAGCACAGGGACAAGACATGACAATAAATGACAAACATGACAACATCATCAGACCAGTTGGTATGTTACCCCAGTAGAGGGTGTTCTACAGTACATCATCAGACCAGTTGGTATTTTACCCCAGTAGAGGGTGTTTTACAGTACATCATCAGACCAGTTGGTATGTTACCCCAGTAGAGGGTGTTCTACAGTACAGTACATCATCAGACCAGTTGGTATTTTACCCCAGTGGAGGGTGTTCTACAGTACATCATCAGACCAGTTGGTATTTTACCCCAGTAGAGGGTGTTCTACACTACATCATCAGACCAGTTGGTATGTTACCCCAGTAGAGGGTGTTCTACAGTACATCATCAGACCAGTTGGTATGTTACTCCAGTAGAGGGTGTTCTACAGTACATCATCAGACCAGTTGGTATTTTATCCCAGTAGAGGGTGTTCTACAGTACATCATCAGACCAGTTGGTATTTTACCCCAGTAGAGGGTGTTCTACAGTACATCATCAGACCAGTTGGTATGTTACCCCAGTAGAGGGTGTTCTACAGTACATCATCAGACCAGTTGGTATTTTACCCCAGTAGAGGGTGTTTTACAGTACATCATCAGACCAGTTGGTATGTTACCCCAGTAGAGGGTGTTCTACAGTACAGTACATCATCAGACCAGTTGGTATTTTACCCCAGTAGAGGGTGTTCTACAGTACATCATCAGACCAGTTGGTATGTTAGAGGGTGTTCTACAGTACATCATCAGACCAGTTGGTATGTTACCCCAGTAGAGGGTGTTCTACAGTACAGTACATCATCAGACCAGTTGGTATTTTACCCCAGTAGAGGGTGTTCTACAGTAAGGGTGTTCATCATCATCAGAGTTGGTGTGTTCAGTACATCATCAGACCAGTTGGTATGTTACCCCAGTAGAGGGTGTTCTACAGTACATCATCAGACCAGTTGGTATTTTACCCCAGTAGAGGGTGTTCTACAGTACATCATCAGACCAGTTGGTATTTTACCCCAGTAGAGGGTGTTCTACAGTACATCATCAGACCAGTTGGTATTTTACCCCAGTAGAGGGTGTTCTACAGTACATCATCAGACCAGTTGGTATTTTACCCCAGTAGAGGGTGTTCTACAGTACATCATCAGACCAGTTGGTATTTTACCCCAGTAGAGGGTGTTCTACAGTACATCATCAGACCAGTTGGTATTTTACCCCAGTAGAGGGTGTTCTACAGTACATCATCAGACCAGTTGGTATTTTACCCCAGTAGAGGGTGTTCTACAGTACATCATCAGACCAGTTGGTATTTTACCCCAGTAGAGGGTGTTCTACAGTACATCATCAGACCAGTTGGTATGTTACCCCAGTAGAGGGTGTGTCATCCAGACCAGTACAGTGTTCTACAGTACATCATCAGACCAGTTGGTATTTTACCCCAGTAGAGGGTGTTCTACAGTACATCATCAGACCAGTTGGTATGTTACCCCAGTAGAGGGTGTTCTACAGTACAGTACATCATCAGACCAGTTGGTATTTTACCCCAGTAGAGGGTGTTCTACAGTACATCATCAGACCAGTTGGTATGTTACCCCAGTAGAGGGTGTTCTACAGTACATCATCAGACCAGTTGGTATTTTACCCCAGTAGAGGGTGTTCTACAGTACATCATCAGACCAGTTGGTATTTTACCCCAGTTGGTATTTTACCCCAGTAGAGGGTGTTCTACAGTACATCATCAGACCAGTTGGTATGTTACCCCAGTAGAGGGTGTTCTACAGTACATCATCAGACCAGTTGGTATTTTACCCCAGTAGAGGGTGTTTTACAGTACATCATCAGACCAGTTGGTATGTTACCCCAGTAGAGGGTGTTCTACAGTACAGTACATCATCAGACCAGTTGGTATTTTACCCCAGTGGAGGGTGTTCTACAGTACATCATCAGACCAGTTGGTATTTTACCCCAGTAGAGGGTGTTCTACACTACATCATCAGACCAGTTGGTATGTTACCCCAGTAGAGGGTGTTCTACAGTACATCATCAGACCAGTTGGTATGTTACTCCAGTAGAGGGTGTTCTACAGTACATCATCAGACCAGTTGGTATTTTATCCCAGTAGAGGGTGTTCTACAGTACATCATCAGACCAGTTGGTATTTTACCCCAGTAGAGGGTGTTCTACAGTACATCATCAGACCAGTTGGTATGTTACCCCAGTAGAGGGTGTTCTACAGTACATCATCAGACCAGTTGGTATTTTACCCCAGTAGAGGGTGTTTTACAGTACATCATCAGACCAGTTGGTATGTTACCCCAGTAGAGGGTGTTCTACAGTACAGTACATCATCAGACCAGTTGGTATTTTACCCCAGTAGAGGGTGTTCTACAGTACATCATCAGACCAGTTGGTATCAGTACAGATGTTAGTAGGGGTGTTCATCAGACCAGTACATCATCATCAGACCAGTTGGTATGTTACCCCAGTAGAGGGTGTTCTACAGTACAGTACATCATCAGACCAGTTGGTATTTTACCCCAGTAGAGGGTGTTCTACAGTACAGTACATCATCAGACCAGTTGGTATGTTACCCCAGTAGAGGGTGTTCTACAGTACATCATCAGACCAGTTGGTATTTTACCCCAGTAGAGGGTGTTCTACAGTACATCATCAGACCAGTTGGTATTTTACCCCAGTAGAGGGTGTTCTACAGTACATCATCAGACCAGTTGGTATTTTACCCCAGTAGAGGGTGTTCTACAGTACATCATCAGACCAGTTGGTATTTTACCCCAGTAGAGGGTGTTCTACAGTACATCATCAGACCAGTTGGTATTTTACCCCAGTAGAGGGTGTTCTACAGTACATCATCAGACCAGTTGGTATTTTACCCCAGTAGAGGGTGTTCTACAGTACATCATCAGACCAGTTGGTATTTTACCCCAGTAGAGGGTGTTCTACAGTACATCATCAGACCAGTTGGTATTTTACCCCAGTAGAGGGTGTTCTACAGTACATCATCAGACCAGTTGGTATTTTACCCCAGTAGAGGGTGTTCTACAGTACATCATCAGACCAGTTGGTATGTTACCCCAGTAGAGGGTGTTCTACAGTACAGTACATCATCAGACCAGTTGGTATTTTACCCCAGTAGAGGGTGTTCTACAGTACATCATCAGACCAGTTGGTATGTTACCCCAGTAGAGGGTGTTCTACAGTACAGTACATCATCAGACCAGTTGGTATTTTACCCCAGTAGAGGGTGTTCTACAGTACATCATCAGACCAGTTGGTATGTTACCCCAGTAGAGGGTGTTCTACAGTACATCATCAGACCAGTTGGTATTTTACCCCAGTAGAGGGTGTTCTACAGTACATCATCAGACCAGTTGGTATTTTACCCCAGTAGAGGGTGTTCTACAGTACATCATCAGACCAGTTGGTATGTTACCCCAGTAGAGGGTGTTCTACAGTACATCATCAGACCAGTTGGTATTTTACCCCAGTAGAGGGTGTTTTACAGTACATCATCAGACCAGTTGGTATGTTACCCCAGTAGAGGGTGTTCTACAGTACAGTACATCATCAGACCAGTTGGTATTTTACCCCAGTGGAGGGTGTTCTACAGTACATCATCAGACCAGTTGGTATTTTACCCCAGTAGAGGGTGTTCTACACTACATCATCAGACCAGTTGGTATGTTACCCCAGTAGAGGGTGTTCTACAGTACATCATCAGACCAGTTGGTATGTTACTCCAGTAGAGGGTGTTCTACAGTACATCATCAGACCAGTTGGTATTTTATCCCAGTAGAGGGTGTTCTACAGTACATCATCAGACCAGTTGGTATTTACCCCAGTAGAGGGTGTTCTACAGTACATCATCAGACCAGTTGGTATGTTACCCCAGTAGAGGGTGTTCTACAGTACATCATCAGACCAGTTGGTATTTTACCCCAGTAGAGGGTGTTTTACAGTACATCATCAGACCAGTTGGTATGTTACCCCAGTAGAGGGTGTTCTACAGTACAGTACATCATCAGACCAGTTGGTATTTTACCCCAGTAGAGGGTGTTCTACAGTACATCATCAGACCAGTTGGTATGTTAGAGGGTGTTCTACAGTACATCATCAGACCAGTTGGTATGTTACCCCAGTAGAGGGTGTTCTACAGTACAGTACATCATCAGACCAGTTGGTATTTTACCCCAGTAGAGGGTGTTCTACAGTACAGTACATCATCAGACCAGTTGGTATGTTACCCCAGTAGAGGGTGTTCTACAGTACATCATCAGACCAGTTGGTATTTTACCCCAGTAGAGGGTGTTCTACAGTACATCATCAGACCAGTTGGTATTTTACCCCAGTAGAGGGTGTTCTACAGTACATCATCAGACCAGTTGGTATTTTACCCCAGTAGAGGGTGTTCTACAGTACATCATCAGACCAGTTGGTATGTTACCCCAGTAGAGGGTGTTCTACAGTACAGTACATCATCAGACCAGTTGGTATTTTACCCCAGTAGAGGGTGTTCTACAGTACATCATCAGACCAGTTGGTATGTTACCCCAGTAGAGGGTGTTCTACAGTACATCATCAGACCAGTTGGTATTTTACCCCAGTAGAGGGTGTTCTACAGTACATCATCAGACCAGTTGGTATGTTACCCCAGTAGAGGGTGTTCTACAGTACATCATCAGACCAGTTGGTATTTTACCCCAGTAGAGGTGTTTTACAGTACATCATCAGACCAGTTGGTATGTTACCCCAGTAGAGGGTGTTCTACAGTACAGTACATCATCAGACCAGTTGGTATTTTACCCCAGTGGAGGGTGTTCTACAGTACATCATCAGACCAGTTGGTATTTTACCCCAGTAGAGGGTGTTCTACAGTACATCATCAGACCAGTTGGTATGTTACCCCAGTAGAGGGTGTTCTACAGTACATCATCAGACCAGTTGGTATGTTACTCCAGTAGAGGGTGTTCTACAGTACATCATCAGACCAGTTGGTATTTTATCCCAGTAGAGGGTGTTCTACAGTACATCATCAGACCAGTTGGTATTTTACCCCAGTAGAGGGTGTTCTACAGTACATCATCAGACCAGTTGGTATGTTACCCCAGTAGAGGGTGTTCTACAGTACATCATCAGACCAGTTGGTATGTTAGAGGGTGTTCTACAGTACATCATCAGACCAGTTGGTATGTTAGAGGGTGTTCTACAGTACATCATCAGACCAGTTGGTATGTTACCCCAGTAGAGGGTGTTCTACAGTACATCATCAGACCAGTTGGTATTTTACCCCAGTAGAGGGTGTTCTACAGTACATCATCAGACCAGTTGGTATGTTACCCCAGTAGAGGGTGTTCTACAGTACATCATCAGACCAGTTGGTATGTTACCCCAGTAGAGGGTGTTCTACAGTACCTCATCCCGATGATGAGGCCGAGTTATGTGTCCTTTACGCACACTATCATGCTCTCTCTCTCTCTCTCTCTCTCTCTCTCTCTCTCTCTCTCTCTCTCTCTCTCTCTCTCTCTCTCTCTCTCTCTCTCTCTCTCTCGCTCTCTCTCTCTCTTTCTCTCTCCCATCTCTCTCTCTCTCTCTCTCTCTCTCTCTCTCTCTCTCTCTCTCTCTCTCTCTTTCTCTCTCCCATCTCTCTCTCTCTCTCTCTCTCTCTCTCTCTCTCTCTCTCTCTCTCTCTCTCACTCCCTCTCCCTGTCTCTCTTACCAGTAGCGTGTCACACCCCCCCACGATGCTGAGTCCCAGGCCCAAGTGTCCTTTACAGATCTCTATGGTGCTGTCAACGCCGGGTATTATGGGACAGCTCAGGAGGTCAGGGGTCAGAGAGGAGCCCGTTGGCCAATCAGATCGCCCGCTGGAGGAGGAGGAGGAGGCGTTCCTGGCGGTGCCGACTGAGGAGTGGGGAGGAATGGGGGGATGGGAGGAAGAGACGTGGATGGAGGGATGGAGGGAGGAAGAGGAGAGAGAGATGGAGGGGTGGAGGAAGGAAGAGGAGGAGTCCCCACCCATGGGTCCTTGAGTCATCTGCGCCAGAGCCACTTTATTCCTGATCAAAACAATAACACCTCTGTCAGACATCACAGTCGCCATCTTGGAAATATAATCTAGTAATTGGTGGTCACAGTTGATTAATTGGTCACCGTATTGACAACGAATAAATCCAAAATAGTTACTATATTTTTTGATTTTATTTGATATAAACTCTTCTACACGAAACGTCAACAAAAAGGGGGCATCTCAACAGTATTGTCGTGTCGTGTCCCATTTACTGTGTGTGGTTCTATACTGTACCTGGTGAGGAGAATCTGGACTTTAGAAGGAGCCCTGTTGAGGATGGCTGTAGCGTTCTGGTGACTACGACCATACAGGATCTGACCGTTGATCTACAACCAGGACATAATATATAATACTACACATTACTACTATACTGATGGTACTGTATGTTAGTGGACATAATATATAATACTACACATTACTACTATACTGATGGTACTGTATGTTAGGGGACATAATATATAATACTATACATTACTACTATACTGATGGTACTGTATGTTAGGGGACATAATATATAATACTACACATTACTACTATACTGATGGTACTGTATGTTAGGGGACATAATATATAATACTACACATTACTACTATATCTGATGGTACTGTATGTTCGGGGACATAATATATAATACTATACATTACTACTATACTGATGGTACTGTATGTTAGGGGCTGTGGTCCTCTACAACAGTGTTGAGGAATGGCTGTAGCGATCTGGTGACTATGACCATACAGGATCGACACATCGCGGAGTGCCTGGACACAGCCCTTAGCCGTGGTAGATTGGCCATATACCACAAACCCCCTGAGGTGCCTTATTGCTATTATAAACATCCTAAATATATGGGGGGTTGGTGGGATTTAATCATAGAGGTGGATAGAGGGTCCTTCTTTGTTTGTAAGTCGCTCTGGATAAGAGCGTCTGCTAAATGACTTAAATGTAATGTAATGTATCTATCCATCATAGAGGTGGATAGAGGGTCCTTCTTTGTATCTATCCATCATAGAGGTGGATAGAGGGTCCTTCTTTGTATCTATCCATCATAGAGGTGGATAGAGGGTCCTTCTTTGTATCTATCCATCATAGAGGTGGATAGAGGGTCCTTCTTTGTATCTAGCCATCATAGAGGTGGATAGAGGGTCCTTCATTGTATCTAGCCATCATAGAGGTGGATAGAGGGTCCTTTGTATCTAGCCATCATAGAGGTGGATAGAGGGTCCTTCTTTGTATCTATCCATCATAGAGGTGGATAGAGGGTCCTTTGTATCTGGCCATCATAGAGGTGGATAGAGGGTCCTTTATATCTGGCCATCATAGAGGTGGATAGAGGGTCCTTCTTTGTATCTATCCATCATAGAGGTGGATAGAGGGTCCTTTGTATCTAGCCATCATAGAGGTGGATAGAGGGTCCTTCTTTGTATCTATCCATCATAGAGGTGGATAGAGGGTCCTTTGTATCTAGCCATCATAGAGGTGGATAGAGGGTCCTTCATTGTATCTAGCCATAATAGAGGTGGATAGAGGGTCCTTCTTTGTATCTAGCCATCATAGAGGTGGATAGAGGGTCCTTTGTATCTTGCCATCATAGAGGTGGATAGAGGGTCCTTCATTGTATCTAGCCATCATAGAGGTGGATAGAGGGTCCTTTGTATCTAGCCATCATAGAGGTGGATAGAGGGTTCTTCTTTGTATCTAGCCATCATAGAGGTGGATAGAGGGTCCTTTGTATCTGGCCATCATAGAGGTGGATAGAGGGTCCTTTGTATCTAGCCATAATAGAGGTGGATAGAGGGTCCTTTGTATCTAGCCATCATAGAGGTGGATAGAGGGTCCTTTGTATCTAGCCATCATAGAGGTGGATAGAGGGTCCTTTGTATCTAGCCATCATAGAGGTGGATAGAGGGTCCTTTGTATCTAGCCATCATAGAGGTGGATAGAGGGTCCTTCATTGTATCTAGCCATCATAGAGGTGGATAGAGGGTCCTTCATTGTATCTAGCCATCATAGAGGTGGATAGAGGGTCCTTCTTTGTATCTAGCCATCATAGAGGTGGATAGAGGGTCCTTCTTTGTATCTAGCCATCATAGAGGTGGATAGAGGGTCCTTCTTTGTATCTAGCCATCATAGAGGTGGATAGAGGGTCCTTCATTGTATCTAGCCATCATAGAGGTGGATAGAGGGTCCTTCTTTGTATCTAGCCATCATAGAGGTGGATAGAGGGTCCTTCATTGTATCTAGCCATCATAGAGGTGGATAGAGGGTCCTTCATTGTATCTGGCCATCATAGAGGTGGATAGAGGGTCCTTTGTATCTGGCCATAATAGAGGTGGATAGAGGGTCCTTCATTGTATCTAGCCATCATAGAGGTGGATAGAGGGTCCTTTGTATCTGGCCATAATAGAGGTGGATAGAGGGTCCTTCATTGTATCGAGCCATAATAGAGGTGGATAGAGGGTCCTTCATTGTATCTAGCCATCATAGAGGTGGATAGAGGGTCCTTTGTATCTGGCCATCATAGAGGTGGATAGAGGGTCCTTCATTGTATCTAGCCATCATAGAGGTGGATAGAGGGTCCTTTGTATCTGGCCATCATAGAGGTGGATAGAGGGTCCTTTGTATCTAGCCATCATAGAGGTGGATAGAGGGTCCTTTGTATCTAGCCATCATAGAGGTGGATAGAGGGTCCTTTGTATCTAGCCATCATAGAGGTGGATAGAGGGTCCTTTGTATCTAGCCATCATAGAGGTGGATAGAGGGTCCTTTATATCTAGCCATCATAGAGGTGGATAGAGGGTCCTTTATATCTAGCCATCATAGAGGTGGATAGAGGGTCCTTCATTGTATCTAGCCATCATAGAGGTGGATAGAGGGTCCTTCATTGTATCTAGCCATCATAGAGGTGGATAGAGGGTCCTTCTTTGTATCTATCCATCATAGAGGTGGATAGAGGGTCCTTCTTTGTATCTGGCCATCATAGAGGTGGATAGAGGGTCCTTCTTTGTATCTATCCATCATAGAGGTGGATAGAGGGTCCTTCATTGTATCTATCCATCATAGAGGTGGATAGAGGGTCCTTCTTTGTATCTGGCCATCATAGAGGTGGATAGAGGGTCCTTCATTGTATCTGGCCATAATAGAGGTGGATAGAGGGTCCTTCATTGTATCTGGCCATCATAGAGGTGGATAGAGGGTCCTTCATTGTATCTAGCCATCATAGAGGTGGATAGAGGGTCCGTCATTGTATCTGTGCCATCCTGTATTCTGTGACAGCATGGGCAGCTCCATTCACCGCTGTCTGCATTGAAACTTCTACGAGTCATTAAAACAAACTGAAAGAGGGGTAGTATACTGCCACCTGCAGTGTGGTGTCTCTTTCTCTAATCTCTCTCACACACACTGACTCACCTCCAGTAGCTCATCTCCCGCCCGTATCCGTCCGTCTCGCCCCGCCGCCCCCTGGGGGTCGACCCCGGCCACGTAGACACCGAGGTGGGTTCTGGAACCATCCCTGTCCTCCGTCAGGCTGAGACCCAGACCAGGAACCAGACCCTGTCCCGGGGCCTCGGTGCTCGTGACTCCACGGGGACTCTTCTCCAGTTCTATCATATGGAGCTCACCTGGAAGACCTCCATACCTGGACATCATCCTCTCTGGGGGGGGGGACGACGACGACAGAGAGGAAGCAGTAGAGAAAGAGAGAGAGAATGAAACACAAATGGATTGAAGTAGGAAATGAAGGCCGTGTTCACCTTCAGAGTCAACTGGTTATTCTGGTTCAATCCTCCTGTCAGTGTCTAGGAGACTAGTGGTTATTCTGGTTCAATCCTCCTGTCAGTGTCTAGGAGACTAGTGGTTATTCTGGTTCAATCCCCTCCTGTCAGTGTCTAGGAGACTAGTGGTTATTCTGGTTCAATCCCCTCCTGTCAGTGGTTATTCTGGTTCAATCCCCTCCTGTCAGTGTCTAGGAGACTAGTGGTTATTCTGGTTCAATCTCCTCCTGTCAGTGGTTATTCTGGTTCAATCCCCTCCTGTCAGTGTCTAGGAGACTAGTGGTTATTCTGGTTCAATCCCCTCCTGTCAGTGTCTAGGAGACTAGTGGTTATTCTGGTTCAATCCCCTCCTGTCAGTGGTTATTCTGGTTCAATCCCCTCCTGTCAGTGTCTAGGAGACTAGTGGTTATTCTGGTTCAATCCCCTCCTGTCAGTGTCTAGGAGACTAGTGGTTATTCTGGTTCAATCCCCTCCTGTCAGTGGTTATTCTGGTTCAATCCCCTCCTGTCAGTGTCTAGGAGACTAGTGGTTATTCTGGTTCAATCTCCTCCTGTCAGTGGTTATTCTGGTTCAATCCCCTCCTGTCAGTGTCTAGGAGACTAGTGGTTATTCTGGTTCAATCTCCTCCTGTCAGTGGTTATTCTGGTTCAATCCCCTCCTGTCAGTGTCTAGGAGACTAGTGGTTATTCTGGTTCAATCCCCTCCTGTCAGTGGTTATTCTGGTTCAATCCCCTCCTGTCAGTGGTTATTCTGGTTCAATCCCCTCCTGTCAGTGTCTAGGAGACTAGTGGTTATTCTGGTTCAATCCCCTCCTGTCAGTGGTTATTCTGGTTCAATCCCCTCCTGTCAGTGGTTATTCTGGTTCAATCCCCTCCTGTCAGTGGTTATTCTGGTTCAATCCCCTCCTGTCAGTGTCTAGGAGACTAGTGGTTATTCTGGCAGGCCTATAATGATGTGTGTGTGTGTGTGTGTGTGTGTGTGTGTGTGTGTGTGTGTGTGTGTGTGTGTGTGTGTGTGTGTGTGTGTGTGTGTGTGTGTGTGTGTGTGTGTGTGTGTGTGTGTGTGTGTGTGTGTGTGTGAGCGTGCGTGCGTGCGTGATGTGTGTGTGTGTGTGTGTGTGTGTGTGTGTGTGTGTGTGTGTGTGTGTGTGTGTGTGTGTGTGTGTGTGTGTGTGTGTGTGTGTGTGTGTGTGTGTGTGTGTGTGCGTGCGTGCGTGCGTGCGTGCGTGCGTGCGTGCGTGCGTGCGTAACCCACTCCAGCCGTCGTCTTCCGTGTCTCTCCGTGTGATTGGTGCAGAGACAGTTGTGGGGCTTCTCCTGACCGTCCTATTGGCTGTCGGCTGAAGACGGGGACAAAACAAACACACCCCATATAGACACACACATGTAGACAGGTCTGTATTGGTGGTAGTGAGAGGCAGTATATGGATACAGTGTATGTCTGTTTTAAAGGGTTCTGGTTAGGGGGTGGAAACACAGACTCACACACAGGTGTACAAACCTTAAAGGGAGTAGGGGTGAAGGGGTTGGCGGGGAGAGGCGAAGGAACAGACCACTGTGACTCTCTGGCATCTATATACAAGGCCACACAGGAACACACACCACATACAGACTTTATAAGGTATAGTTCTGTCTCTATGAGGAAACACATACAGAGTACAGACTTATAAGGTATAGTTCTGTCTCTATGAGGAAACACATACAGAGTACAGACTTATAAGGTATAGTTCTGTCTCTATGAGGAAACACATACAGAGTACAGACTTATAAAGGTATAGTTCTGTCTCTATGAGGAAAACACATACAGAGTACAGACTTATAAAGGTATAGTTCTGTCTCTATGAGAAACACATACAGAGTACAGACTTATAAAGGTATAGTTCTGTCTCTATGAGGAAACACAGAGTACAGACTTATAAGGTATAGTTCTGTCTCTATGAGGAAACACATGAGTACAGACTTATAAACGTATAGTTCTGTCTCTATGAGGAAAACACATGGGAATCAACAACACAGACTAGACGTGACACAACAACCTCATGACTACCAGCAACGCGTCTAAGTACAAAGAGCCGGATAGAATATGCACCTGTTTTAAATTGACAGCATCATTGATGTGCCCTCTAGCCAACTCTATGTTTTTAGTGAACAAAACATAGAGTTGCACAGCTATTCTATATTCTGACATCAAATGCTATGGTACATAGATCCACATTTACACAGAATATATATCTTATTCTAATACAACAAACAGAATGGGAAGACATGAGGAATTACAAACCCTGTTGTTCGGTGAGCCTATTGTGATGCTGAGGCTTGTCTCTCATGGTTGGAAACTGGGAGGCGACTGCCGGGAAGAAGATATGAGAGAGAGAGAGAGAGAGAGAGAGAGAGAGAGAGAGAGAGAGAGAGAGAGAGAGAGAGAGAGGTTAGGAGTTTGGGGTGGAGGTATGTGTCCTCTGGAGACAGAGGAGAGGGGTTACATGGTAGGGACTTATGTGTGTACATGGTATCAGAGGACTGTATGTGTACATGGTATCAGAAGGACTGTATGTGTGGTACATGTATGTATCAGAGGACTGTATGTGTGCACATGGTATCAGAGGACTGTATGTGTGCACATGGTATCATGGTACATGGTATCAGAGGACTGTATGTGTGCACATGGT
>NW_025750828.1:12500-17538 GCF_021184085.1 Oncorhynchus gorbuscha | reverse complement strand
TGAACCCTTCTACTTAATGGAGGGCAGAGAGGAGGATTATGGGTAACATGTGAACCCTTCTACTTAACGGAGGGCAGAGAGGAGGATGATGGGTAACATGTGAACCCTTCACTTAACGGAGGGCAGAGAGGAGGATGATGGGTAACATGAACCCTTCTACTTAACGGAGGGCAGAGAGGAGGATGATGGGTAACATGAACACTTCACTTAACGGAAGGCAGAGAGGAGGATGATGGGTAAACATGAACCCTTCTACTTATAATGGAAGGCAGAGAGGAGGATGATGGGTAACATGAACCCCTTCTACTTATAATGGAGGGCAGAGAGGAGGATGATGGGTAACATGAACACTTCTACTATAACGGAGGGCAGAGGGAGGATGATGGCAACATGAACCCTGGAGGGCAGAGAGGAGGATGATGGGTAACATGAACCTTCTACTTAACGGAGGGCAGAGAGGGGAGGATGATGGGTAACATGAACCCTTCTACTTAACGGAGGGCAGAGAGGAGGATGATGGGTAACATGAACCCTTCTACTTAACGGAGGGCAGAGAGGAGGATGATGGGTAACATGAACCCTTCTACTTAACGGAGGGCAGAGAGGAGGATGATGGGTAACATGAACCCTTCTACTTAACGGAAGGCAGAGAGGAGGATGATGGGTAACATGAACCCTTCTACTTAATGGAGGGCAGAGAGGAGGATGATGGGTAACATGTGAACCCTTCTACTTAACGGAGGGCAGAGAGGAGGGATGATGGGTAACATGTGAACCCTTCTACTTAACGGAGGGCAGAGAGGAGGATGATGGGTAACATGAACCCCTTCTACTTAACGGAGGGCAGAGAGGAGGATGATGGGTAACATGAACCCTTCTACTTAACGGAGGGCAGAGAGAGGATGATGGGTAACATGTGAACCCTTCTACTTAACGGAGGGCAGAGAGGGAGGATGATGGGTAACATGAACCTTCTACTTAACGGGGCAGAGGGAGGATGATGGGTAACATGAACCCTTCTACTTAACGGAGGGCAGAGAGGAGGATGATGGGTAACATGTGAACCCTTCTACTTATAATGGAGGGCAGAGAGGAGGATGATGGGTAACATGTGAACCCTTCTACTTAACGGAGGGCAGAGAGGAGGATGATGGGTAACATGAACCCTTCTACTTAACGGAGGGCAGAGAGGAGGATGATGGGTAACATGAACCCTTCTACTTAATGGAGGGCAGAGAGGAGGATGAGATGGGTAACATGAACCCTTCTACTTAATGGAGGGAGAGAGGAGGATGATGGGTAACATGAACCTTTCTAGGAGGATGATGGTAACATGAACCCTTCTACTTTAATGGAGAGGGCAGAGAGGAGGATGATGGGTAACATGAACCCTTCTACTTATAATGGAGGGCAGAGAGGAGGATGATGGGTAACATGAACCCTTCTACTTAACGGAGGGCAGAGGAGGATGATAGGTAACATGAACCCTTCTAAACGGAGGGCAGAGAGAGGATGATGGGTAACATGAACCCTTCTACTTAATGGAGGGCAGAGAGGAGGATGATGGGTAACATGAACCCTTCTACTTAATGGGAGGGCAGAGAGGAGATGATGGGGTAACATGAACCCTTCTACTTATAACTGAGGGCAAGAGGGGCTGATGGGTGGAATATGAAATTTTCTACTTAACGAGCAGGAGGGCAGAGAGGATGACAGGGGTAACATGAACCCTTCTGTTTATAACGGAGGCAGAGAGGAGGATGATAACATGAAACTCTACTTAACGGAGGGCAGAGAGGAGGAGGATGGGTAACATGAACACTTACTTAACGAAGGCAGAGAGGAGGATGATGGGTAACATGTGAACCTCTTCACTTAACTGAGGGCAGAGAGGAGATGATGGTAACATGTGAACCCTTCTACTTAACTGAGGGCAGAGAGGAGGACTGGGATCAGCTGAGGATGAAGGATATTTATGGGGAGGTCTAAGCTATATAACCAAAAACATGAAGCACTAACAATAACTGCACAGTCTTGGTGACTACAGTCTTCCTCCTCTTGGTGACTACAAGAGGTTAGACTGGTTCGGTGACTACAGTCTCCCTCCTCTTGGTGACTACAGTCCTCCTCCTCTTGGTGACTACAGTCCTCCTCCTCTTGGTGACTACAGTCTCCCTCCTCTTGGTGACTACAGTCTCCCTCCTCTTGGTGACTACAGTCTCCCTCCTCTTGGTGACTACAGTCCTCCTCCTCTTGGTGACTACAGTCTTCCTCCTCTTGGTGACTACAGTCTCCCTCCTCTTGGTGACTACAGTCTCCCTCCTCTGGGTGACTACAGACCTCCTCTTGGTGACTACAGTCTCCCTCCTCTTGGTGACTACAGTCCTCCTCCTCTTGGTGACTACAGTCTCCCTCCTCTTGGTGACTACAGTCTCCCTCCTCTTGGTGACTACAGTCTCCCTCCTCTTGGTGACTACAGTCCTCCTCCTCTTGGTGACTACAGTCTCCCTCCTCTTGGTGACTACAGTCTCCCTCCTCTTGGTGACTACAGTCCTCCTCCTCTTGGTGACTACAGTCCTCCTCCTCTTGGTGACTAGTCTCCCTCCTCTTGGTGACTACAGTCTCCCTCCTCTTGGTGACTACAGTCTCCCTCCTCTTGGTGACTACAGTCTCCCTCCTCTTGGTGACTACAGTCTTCCTCCTCTTGGTGACTACAGTCCTCCTCCTCTTGGTGACTACAGTCTTCCTCCTCTTGGTGACTACAGTCTCCCTCCTCTTGGTGACTACAGTCTCCCTCTTGGTGACTAGTCTCCCTCCTCTTGGTGACTACAGTCTCCCTCCTCTTGGTGACTACAGTCCTCCTCCTCTTGGTGACTACAGTCTCCCTCCTCTTGGTGACTACAGTCCTCCTCCTCTTGGTGACTACAGTCCTCCTCCTCTTGGTGACTACAGTCTCCCTCCTCTTGGTGACTACAGTCTCCCGCCTCTTGGTGACTACAGTCTTCCTGGTGACTACAGTCTCTCTCCTGGTGACTACAGCCTCCTTGGTGACTACAGTCCTCCTCCTCTTGGTGACTACAATTTCTCCTCTTGACTACAGTCCTCCCTTGGTGACCACAGCCTCCTCTGGTGACTACAGTCTCCTCCTCTTGGTGACTACAGTCCTCTCCTCTTGGTGACCAGTCCTCCTCCTCTGGTGACTACAGTCCTCTCCTCTATGACTACAGTCTACCTCTTGGTGACTACAGTCCTCCTCCTCTCCTCCTCTTGGTGACTACAGCCTCCTCCCCTCTCTTGGTGACTACAGTCCTTCCTCCTCTTGGCACCATCCTCCTCCTCCTCCTCCCTCCCTCTTGGTGACTACAGTCTCCTCCTCTTGGTGACTACAGTCCTCTTTGGTGACTACAGTCCTCCTCCTCTGGTGACCAAGCTCCTCCTTCTTGCAGTCTCCTCTTGGCTAGACTGGTTTGGCAGACCAGTCCCTTCCTCTTGGTGACCATGTCCTCCTCCTTCTTAGCCCCCTCCTGGTTAGACTGGCTCGTGACTACAGTCCTCCGCCTTAGACTGATTCACCCTTCAGACCACAGTCGACTGGCTCGGTGACTCTCCGCCTTGGTGACTACAGTCCTCCTCCTCTGGTGACTACAGTCTTCCTCCTACAGTCCTCCTCTCGTGACCGATGACTACAGTCTCTCCTCTTGATGACTACAGCTCCCCTCCTCTTGGTGACTACTCCTCCTCCTCTTGGTGACTACAGTCCTCCTCCTCTTGGTGACTACAGTCCCCTCCTCTTGGTGACTACAGTCTACCTCCCTCTTGGTGACTACAGTCCTCCCTCCTCTGGTGACTACAGTCCTCCTCCTCTTAGAGTCTGGCTCGGTGACTACAGTCCTCCTCCTACAGTCCCTCCTCTTGGTTAGACTGGCTCGGTGACAGTCCTCCTCCTCTGGTGACTACAGTCCTCCTCCCCTCTTGGTTAGACTGGCTGACTACAGTCCCTCTCCTCTTGGTTAGACTGATTCGGTGACTACAGTCCTCCTCCTCTTGGTGACTACAGTCCTCCTCCTCTTGGTGACTACAGTCCTCCTCTGGCTAGGACTGGCTCGGTGACTACAGTCCTCCTCCTTGGTGACTACAGTCCTCCTCCTCTTGGTGACTACAGTCCTCCTCCTCTTGGTGACTACAGTCCTCCGCCTCTTGGTGACCACAGTCCTCCTCCTCTTGGTGACTACAGTCCTCCTCTTGGTGACTACAGTCCCTCCTCTTGGTGACCACAGTCCTCCTCTACCTCCTCCTCTTGGTGACTACAGTCCTCCTCCTCTGGTGACTACAGTCTCCTCCTCTTGGTGACTGGCTACAGTCCTCCTCCTCTTGTGACTGGGTCGGGTGACAGTCCTCCTAGAAGAGGTTACAAACAGGACACGTTGCAGAGCTAGTATCACAGGCATGACCGGACAAGACCAGGCCGTACAGAATGAGAGACCAGAGAGTGGCGTAATGAGAGGGAATGGCTCACCACCTGGATGAGTAGTAAGACATGGGAGAAACACCTGGTTTAGGTGACTCAGAGCAATAGAGACAGGGAGAGCTCAGAGCAATAGAGACAGGGGAGAGCACCTCTATTAGTGACTCAGAGCAATAGAGACAGGGAGAAACACCTGGTTTAGGTGACTCAGAGCAATAGAGACAGGAGAGCACCTGGTATTAGGTGACTCAGAGCAATAGAGACAGGGAGAAGCACCTCTATTAGTGACTCAGAGGAAACACAGGTGAGACAATTGAGGAGAGCACCTCTATTAGTGACTCGTTTAGGTGTGAGCAATAGAGACAGAGAGCAATAGTGACAGGAGAACACCCTCTATTAGTGACTCTTGTTGTCGAGACAGGGAGAGCACTTAGGTGAGCAATAGAGACAGGAGCAATAGAGACAGGAGAGAGCACCTATTAGTGACTCGTTAGTGACTCTCGTGAGCAATAGAGACAGGGAGAGCACCCTGGCTAGTGACCTGCTTAGTGGACTCAGAGCAATAGAGACAGG
>NW_025750828.1:0-7500 GCF_021184085.1 Oncorhynchus gorbuscha | reverse complement strand
GATAAATACACTGAACAGAGAGACAGGGATAAATACACTGGTACAGAGAGACAGGATAAATACACTGTACAGAGAGACAGGGATAAATACACTGGCACAGAGAGACAGGACACACAGGGATAAATACACTGGTACAGAGAGACGGGACAACACTGGGATAAATACACTGGTACAGAGACAGGAAACACAGGGATAAAGAGACGGGGATTAATACACTGGAACATTAATACACTGGTACAGAGAGACAGGGGGATAAATACACTGGTACAGAGAGACAGGGATAAAATACACTGGTACAGAGAGACAGGAAACACAGATAAATACACTGGTACAGAGAGACATTACTACACTGGACAGAGAGACAGGAAACACAGGGATAAATACACTGGTACAGAGAGACAGGAAACACAGGGATTAATACACTGGGGGACAGGGATAAATAATACAGAGAGACTGGTACAGAGAGACAGGGGATAAATACACTGGCACAGAGGGACAGAGAGACGGGGATTAATACACTGGGTACAGAGAGACAGGGATAACACTGGTACAGAGAGACAGGGATAAATACACTGGTACAGAGAGACAGGGATAAATACACTGGTACAGAGAGACAGGGATAAATACACTGGCACAGAGAGACAGGACACACAGGGATAAATACACTGGTACAGAGACGGGATTAATACACTGGTACAGAGAGACGGGGATTAATACACCGGTACAGAGAGACAGGAAACACAGGGATAAATACAGAGAGACTGGTACAGAGAGACAGGAAACAGGAAACACAGGGATAAATACACTGGTACAGAGAGACGGGTTAATACACTGGGTACAGAGAGACAGGAAACAGGGATAAATACAGGATACACTGGTACAGAGAGACTGGTACAGAGAGACAGGAAACACAGGGATTAATACAGAGAGACAGAAACACAGGGATGGTACAGAGAGACAGGAAACACAGGGATTAATACACTGGTACAGAGAGACAGGAAACACAGGGATAAATACACTGGCACAGAGAGACAGGAAACACAGGGATTAATACACTGGGAAAATAAGTGACACCTGGAGGGGGTGGAGAAAATCACAGGACAGGAGGTGACACAGATCAGGGCGTGACAGAACTAAAAATATAAACGTGACATATAAAGTAAGCTTGTCCCATGTTTCATGAGCTGAAATAAAAGATCCCAGAAATGTTCCATATGCACAAAAAGCTTATTTCTCTCAAATTTTGTGCACAAATTTGCTTACATCCCTGTTAGTGAACATCTCTCCTTGCCAAGATAATCCATCCACCTGACAGTGTGTATATCACAAGCTGATTAAACAGCATGATCATTAAGCACAGGTGCACCTTGTGTTGGGGGACAATAAAAGGCCAGTCTAAAATGTTCAGTTTTTGTCACACGACAAACACAATGCCACAGATGTCTGAAGTTTTGAGGGAGCTTTACAATTGGCATGTTGACTGCAGGAATGTCCACCAGGGCTGTTGCCAGAGAATTGAATGTTCATTTATCTACCATAAGCCGCCTCCAATGACGTTTTAGAGAATTTTGTACTACCTCCAACCGGCCTCACAACCGCGGATCACGTGTATGGCGTTGGGCGGTTTGCTGATGTCAACGGTGTGAACAGAGTGCCCCATGTATTAGCTATCTACGTTTGTTCTGACTCAATACATGTATTAGCTAGCTACGTTTGTTCTGACTCAATACATGTATTAGCTAGCTACGTTTGTTCTGACTCTATACATGTATTAGCTAGCTACGTTTGTTCTGACTCAATACATGTATTAGCTAGCTACGTTTGTTCTGACTCAATACATGTATTAGCTAGCTACGTTTGTTCTGACTCTATACATGTATTAGCTAGCTACGTTTGTTCTGACTCTATACATGTATTAGCTAGCTACGTTTGTTCTGACTCTATACATGTATTAGCTAGCTACGTTTGTTCTGACTCTATACATGTATTAGCTAGCTACGTTTGTTCTGACTCAATACATGTATTAGCTAGCTACGTTTGTTCTGACTCAATACATGTATTAGCTAGCTAGCCAGCTAAATAGCGATCAGCATTAGCTGCTAACAAGATTTTATTTTTAGCAACTTGCTAAGAAAATACAAACTAGCATATAGTAAGATACACAGACAATAAGATACACAAACTAAATAGTGTAATTATAGTGTAATTATAGCTTGTGGATTGATATTAAGAAGCAAAGTGGAAAGCACCATGGTTGTCATCAACATATTGTTGCATCTGCTGCATTGACCAATGGCGCTCCTTGTGTGACACGGGGCGGGGCTTGGCGAGAGAGTCAACTCAAGTAGCGAGTAAACCATACAAACGAAATGACGTATCACATTTTACAAACCAAACAGACCGTTATAGAAGGTAAAGTAAAAACCCATACCGGTCCTTGCATCAATACCGGTATATTGTCAAATACTGTACACTGCCCAGCCCTAGGAAGGTAACCAGGTAACCTCTTTCTCTCACTACCCAAACCGGACGTGGTAACCGTGTTGCAAAATAAATATACACATACATGTTATTCAATCATTGCACCCAACGAACAGTCTGTTGCCAGGCAGCTAAAATAGAAGTTGCTTCTATTTGTGACGCTGAACGCGATGCAAGTCCCGCCTCTCCCATCTCCTCATTCGGATTTTAGAAGCATATACTGAACCCACGTGCCATCTCCTCATTGGTTATACCCACGTGGGTGATTGAAAGATGAACGGAGGTCGGTTGTGGTAATGCACCTTATTATGAAAGTCAGTTGCCAATCGTCATATAAAGTCCAAAGAAGAAGAAGAATCCTGGAAGGAGGAGAGACGACTAGAAATGATTCGGTTGACCGTTTTATGTGTGGATTAATTGTCGGAGTAGAGGACCTTGTGCATTTCAGGTAAAATAACAACTCAATGTTTATATCCCAGGACAAATTAGCTAGAAACTGCAAGCTAACTAGCTGAATAGGACAAATTAGCTATCAACTGCAAGCCAGCTAAATAGGACAAATTAGCTAGCAACATCAAGCTAGCTAGCTAAATAGGATAAGTTAGCTAGCGACTGCAAGCTAGCTAGCTAAATTGCCATTAATGTTCACTGCTTTTCGACCTGTCCCCAAATTAATATAATTGGTTCAATTTCGTGATCGCGTTTGGTGTGGGGGGGACAACATCAATTTGCGCACGATGGCAGACGCACGTGCGTGTCCAGTTTGGGCATGGTGTCTCTCTCTCCAGGCCACCCTGTATCATCATGCATTGTCTGGCCCTCAGTGGGCAGCAATGTAAGGCAACCTCTCTCTCTCTCTCTCTCTCTCTCTCTCTCTCTCTCTCTCTGGTAACCTCTCTTCTCTCTCTCTCTCTCTCTCTCTCTCTCTCTCTCTCTCTCTGGTAACCTTTCTTTCTCTCTCTCTCTCTCTCTCTCTCTCTCTCTCTCTCTCTCTCTCTCTCTCTCTCCTCTCTCGCTCTCTCTCTCTCTCTCTCTCTCTCTCTCTCTCTCTCTCTCTCTCTCTCTCTCTCTCTCTCTCTCTCTGCTCTCTCTCTCTCTCTCTCTCTGTCTCTCTGGTCCTCTCTCTCTCTCTCTCTCTGGTCTCTCTCTCTCTCTCTCTCTCTCTCTGGTCCTCTCTCTCTCTCTCTCTCTCTCTCTGGTCCTCTCTCTCTCTCTCTCTCTCTCTCTGGTCCCCCTCTCTCTCTCTCTCTCTCTCTCTCTCTGGTCCCCTCCCTCTCTCTCTCTCTCTCTCTCTCTGGTCCCCTCTCTCTCTCTCTCTCTCTCTCTCTCTGGTCCCCTCTCTCTCTCTCTCTCTCTCTATCTCTCTCTGGTCCCCTCTCTCTCTCTCTGTCTCTGTCTCTGTCTCTCTCTCTCTCTCTCTCTCTCTGGTCCCCTCTCTCTCTCTCTCTCTCTCTCTCTCTCTCTCTCTCTCTCTCTCTCTCCCCTCCTCCAGCCCACCCTGTATCATCCTGCGCTGTCTGGCCCCCAGTGGGCAGCATGTAGAGGAGGTAAAGTTACCAGAGCTAGCCTACACCTCCCTGTTCACCATGGCCTGGCTCCACTCAGGTAAACTGCTCTGATTGGACACTGTAACTGCCCTCTGCTTCAGCTCCTCCAACGTGTGTGTGTGTGTGTGTGTGTGTGTGTGTGTGTGTGTGTGTGTGTGTGTGTGTGTGTGTGTGTGTGTGTGTGTGTGTGTGTGTGTGTGTGTGTGTGTGTGTGTGTGTGTGTGTGTGTGTGTGTGTGTGTGTGGGTGGTTATTCGGGCGGGGTTAATGCAGGGATCATCAACTAGTTTCAGCCGCGGGACGATTTTGTTCTGGAGCGGCTGGCCGCTCACATATACAATACATTCAGAAAGTATTCAGACCCCTTGACTTTTTCCACATTTTGTTACTTTACAGCCTTATTATAAAATGGGTTAAATAAAAAGAAATCCTCAGCAATCTACACACAATACCCCATAATGACATCACAATACCCCATAATGACATCACAATACCCCATAATGACATCACAATACCCCATAATGACATCACAATACCCCATAATGACATCACAATACCCCATAATGACATCACAATACCACATAATGACATTACAATACCCCATAATGACATCACAATACCCCATAATGACATCACAATACCCCATAATGACATCACAATACCCCATAATGACATCACAATACCCCATAATGACATCACAATACCCCATAATGACATCACAATACCCCATAATGACATCACAATACCCCATAATGACATCACAATACCCCATAATGACATCACAATACCACATAATGACGTCACAATACCACATAATGAGGTCACAATACCCCATAATGACATCACAATACCCCATAATGACATCACAATACCCCATAATGACATCACAATACCCCATAATGACATCACAATACCACATAATGAGGTCACAATACCCCATAATGAGGTCACAATACCCCATAATGACATCACAATACCCCATAATGACATCCAACCCGACAGAGCTTGAGAGGATCTCTAGAGAAGATTGGGAGAAACTCCCCAAATACAGGTGTGCCAAGCTTGTAGCTTCAAACCCAAGAAGAGTCAAGGCTGTAATCGCTGCCAAAGGTGCTTCAACAAAGTACTGAATAAAGGGTCTGAATACTTATGTAAATGTCATATTTCCGTTTTTATTTTGAATACATTTTGAATACATTTTACAAAAATTTCTAAAAACCTGTGTTTGCTTTGTCATTATGGGGTATTGTGATGTCATTATGGGGTATAGTGATGTCATTAATGGTTATTGTGATGTCATTATGGGGTATTGTGATGTCATTATGGGGTATTGTGATGTCATTATGGGGAATTGTGTGTAGATTGATGATGGGGAAAAAATGATTTAATACATTTTAAAACAAGGCTGTAAAATGTGGAAAAAGTCTAGGGGTCTGAATACTTTCTGAAGGCCCTGTATCTCTCTGCCTGGGATTACTTTGGAACATATTTCCAACATTAAAATCCCTGGGAGATGATTGGCTGGTGTTTTTACAGTAAACTTGGGGGGCTGCCGGTTTCTGTCTGGTGTGGATTAATACATTATTGTTATTCTCAGTCAACAGGGAACGGAGTGGAGCAGGAACGGAGACAGGGTCTGGGACAGGGCTTGGGACAGGGCTTGGGACAGGGCTTGGGACAGGGACAGGGTCTGGGACAGGGTCGGGGACAGGGTCTGGGACAGGGTCGGGGACAGGGTCGGGGACAGGGTCGGGGACAGGGTCAGGGACAGGGTCTGGGACAGGGCTTGGGACAGGGCCTGGGACAGGGTCTGGGACAGGGTCTGGGAGGACACTGTCCTACTGCCTCCTGTCTGCAGAGAACGACATCTTCAGAGTACCCTGGGAGGATATAGTACACCCTCAGTTCATTAACAGACCCACGGCGATGGTGGCTGCACCAATCAGAGTCCCTACCAAGGGAGAAGGGGACGGTTTGATTGACGCATCCAAGGCCCAATGTGGAGAGAGTACGGAGGTGAAGCTCCGCCCACGGTTGAGACAGCCTATCGAGACCAGGGACGATGGGGAAGGTTTTGACATCGCACCAGGAGAGGACTCGGACGCTGAGGGAGAGTATGTTGAACTGGAAGAGATCTCTCTACCGCGCTTCTCTCCTCAGAAAGGATCCTTAACACAGTCTGTTAGTCTGAACTACAGGAACCTGCGTAGACCCTGGACTACAGCCCGACACCCCCCCAAAGCAACCCCCTCCCAGCCCTTTCATGCCCCGGTGAAAAGCAGCACTTTCTCCCAGTCCATGGTGTGTTCCAGACTCATCGAGGAATACCTGATCAACGACGTGTTTTCCCCTGTCATCCTCACCCCAACGGCCCCCACCTCCCCTACGGCCCCCACCTCCCCAACGGCCCCCACCTCCCCTACGGCCCCAACGGCCCCCACCTCCCCTACGGCCCCAACGGCCCCCATGGCCCCCACCTCCCTACGGCCCCCAACTCCCCTACGGCCCCCAACTCCCCTACGGCCCCCACCTCCCCTACGGCCCCCACCTCCCCTACGGCCCCCACCTCCCCTACGGCCCCCACCTCCCTACGGCCCCCACCTCCCTACGGCCCCCACCTCCCCTACGGCCCCAACGGCCCCCATGGCCCCCACCTCCCCTACGGCCCCAACGGCCCCCATGGCCCCCACCTCCCCTACGGCCCCAACGGCCCCCATGGCCCCCACCTCCCCTACGGCCCCAACGGCCCCCATGGCCCCCACCTCCCCTACGGCCCCCACCTCCCCTACGGCCCCCACCTCCCCCATGGCCCCCACCTCCCTACGGCCCCCACCTCCCCTACGGCCCCCACCTCCCCTACGGCCCCCACCTCCCCTACGGCCCCCACCTCCCCTACGGCCCCCACCTCCCCTACGGCCCCCACCTTCCCATGGCCCCCACCTCCCCTACGGCCCCCACCTCCCCTACGGCCCCCACCTCCCCTACGGCCCCCACCTCCCCTACGGCCCCCACCTCCCCTACGGCCCCCACCTCCCCTACGGCCCCCACCTCCCCAACGGCCCCCACCTCCCCAACGGCCCCCACCTCCCCTACGGCCCCCCACCTCCCCAACGGCCCCCACCTCCCCTACGGCCCCCACCTCCCCCACCTCCCCTACGGCCCCCACCTCCCCTACGGCCCCCACCTCCCCAACGGCCCCCACCTCCCCTACGGCCCCAACGGCCCCCATGGCCCCCACCTCCCCTACGGCCCCCACCTCCCCTACGGCCCCCACCTCCCCTACGGCCCCCACCTCCCCTACGGCCCCAACGGCCCCCATGGCCCCCACCTCCCCTACGGCCCCCACCTCCCCTACGGCCCCCACCTCCCCTACGGCCCCAACGGCCCCCATGGCCCCCACCTCCCCTACGGCCCCCACCTCCCCTACGGCCCCCCACCTCCCCTACGGCCCCCACCTCCCCAACGGCCCCCAC